>NC_051156.1:162596390-162862896 GCF_013339745.2 Dermacentor silvarum
AACCGCTAATTGCCAGGCAACTACTTCGGGATCCGATGAGTCAAGCTTCTCCGTTCTTCTGCGCTGTTGAGCAGCATTTGCGCTCTCCTTCTCCATGGCTATACCACACTGGCAAACGCCAGTCAGAAGCGCAGAGACTCCAGCGCATTGTCAGACGGCGACTGCCACGGCCGGGCTCGACTGGCGCGCGCGCTCGCTTCTTACGACCTTTGCATCGAGGCTAGTTCATGCCTATCGCCGCTGCTTGGAGGGGGGCGCTGCGACCCCACCCTCTTGCTCAGCTGCTCCCAGCCGATCTGCGCAGCGCGCGCAACGCTGGAAGATTGGGTTGGGCGCGCTTCTTGCCTCACCGTGCATTCAAGAACAAGTCGCCTAATTGTAGAAGACGCGTAAATGGTTCATCTAGGCTTCTTATAAATAGATGCAGTGTACTTGTATTAATACATCGAGCTTCTTTAAATTCAGTGAGGATGCATGCGCCGGGAGAACAGCTCTCCGCCATCAAATGCATTTTGAGGAATGAAAATAAATGTTTATTGCTCGTATGCACATACAATGGTTGCCATACTTTCAGCCGAAAACTCTTACGGACACAGTAGCTCACAAATGTGTCTTATTCACAATTACAATCTAAAGTGTTTCCTTGGCGGCTTGTGTACATAGGCTGAAGGCTTGTCGTTTTCGTCAGTCAGTTGGTTTGACTCATTTACAAGGAGTTTTCTCAGAAACTTCTCGGCAATTAGATTTGCGGATCGTATCGCATGACTGTCGTCAACACCTTCGGGGCAGCTCAAGATGGGAGCGCGTTGTAAATAGGGCTGGACTGCTCTTTCGAGTACTTCTAGTACATTCCTGCGTGGCAGGTGTTCGGAGGCTTTATCGAAAAAGAAAATGATATTATTTATGTATTTTTATTTTATAAATACTGCAATCACCATGCGGTGATTTTAGCAGGGTGGTACAACCATAACGAATACATTGGTATGTACAGAAAATGCACAGGTTAATAAAGAAAACTGTTATTTGAATAAATACAAAGCGTGCAGGTTGGGCACACGCAACGTTACACTAAAGAACTGATACCTTTGTCACACGAGCACGCAGAAACTCTTTTACGCAAGCGGTCTTTTACCAAGTTGAAAGACTTTTGAATGAAGAGGTGTTGCGCCGCAGACACACGGCGCCGACGATCTCCTTTTAGTGTTTCCTTCCGGACACGCTACCGAAAGCGTGGCCCTAGCATTCGAAACAATATCGGCCAAAAAAAAAAATTATGTATTTCGAAATATAAAGTGAAAACTTATCGTTTACACGTTTTTCAAATAAATTTAACATAAGAAACGGTAATATAAAGATTTATTTTAGTAGTTTAAAGAGCGTCATCAAGTGACATCCCCAGCCCGTTTGACCTGCTTACGAGAGTACAGAAGAAAATGAGCATTACTGGGTTTACTATACCTTCTGCGAGACATAAAATAATTTTTTATGATGAATCTAGGCGACAGAAAATTACGCGTTCGATTATTTTCTTTATTATATGATAATTGTTGGTGCCCACTGGTTTCGAGGCTACTCCTTTTCGGCCGTAAAGGAGATCGGCGAACTCCTCTTCCAGAAAAGACCGCTTCTGAAAAAGAGATCGCTCCCTGTCATGTGTCTGTAGACGAAACTCTTTTTCGGGAGAAGTCTTTTTGCTCAAAAGACTTTCGAGTGCCCATGTGACAGGGGTATGAAACACTGTCACTGCAAACATGGCACAAACAAAATAATGTCACTGTAAACATGATAAAAAAAGAAGTTAATGTTGGCGCAGAGGCGACGTCATTTTTAGCTGGTTCCAGTCCACTATTGTGCGCGGAAAAAAAGAATACTTAAAAGAGTTGCTGCGTGAGGAAAAAGGAGTTATAGTGTAATTATGTATTAGCCGAGTGGCGTATCCGGACGAGAAGGCTACGATCTTTGTTATGTCCATCTTATAATTCCCCTTTATTCGTTGGTGCTATCTTGTCCAAATATCTTGTCCAAAAGCGCTAGAAACTCGGGCTAGAAACTCAAGGTTTGGGAACTGGTGAAAAGAAACACCGGGTGTTTTCCCGGAACGGGACAGCAATACACCATCACACTGCAGTTAAATACCGATGTGCAATGAACGGCGCCAAGTCTTAGCTGTGGCCGCGCGTACGACCGTCTGTACGACCGTCTTCAGGAGCTCACAAATTACTTCATACTGAACAACACTGACAGAGCACCGAATAAAATCCGCGGGAAAACGATCGTGCGATCGCGAAGGCAAGCGCATGTACGCGGAGAAGGGGAGGAAGGGTCAGGGTCGCAGCGCCCCTACCGCCGACGGGTAGCGAAACGTGCTGAGAAACTCTCCCATTGTTTCCCCGACGGGTGAGAAGGCCGTAAAAAGCGAGCGCGCGCGCCAGTCGAGCCCGGCCGTGCGATTGCACAGCGAGCGCGCGCCGGCGCCAGTGCATCTACCACGGCTACGACGTCACTCCTCTGGAATGCGCAGACCGGCGGCGGTGAGTCACGCGCGGCGGCGGCGGAGTGCGCGAGAGGTGCCGGCTCCGGTGCGCAAGCCGTGTGACATCACTGATCCTTGCGCATGCGCAGCAAGGCTCTTGATGTGCCGTGCGAAACGGGCTTGGCTAGGCCAGTGTAGCTAACGCTACAAAAAACGGGGAGGCAGCGCGGGAGGGAGAGGGGAGCAGCTTCTACTCTGCCAAGAAATACCCTTGCACTGGCTGTGGTGGCCGTCGCCCGCACCGTCTCTTATCTCCACCACGGCCTGGCTCGACTGGCGCGCGCACTCGCTTCTAAAGGGGCAGATATACTCCGATGTAGCGAGCGCGCGCGGCACGGCGACGTTACGTCGGCTGAAGCGCCACCCTCTCCAGTCCGACGGCTCCCGACCAGGCCCCGGAAACTCTCGAGTTCACCAAATGGCCACAGAGGGCGAAAAATCAACCGCGGCGCGTTCCAGCATAAGCGCGCAAGTGGAGCTACTGTAATTTGGTCGCATACTTTAGTTTGTGTTTTTTCTGCTAGGGGCGCTCAACGGGGCTCAGTATTTGATCTATTAATGTACATATAATAACCAACAAACACAGTTACGGTGTCATTTGTTTACAAAATAAGTAGTGTATTGTTTTTATTTGACTTCTGTTATTAAATTCCTTGCTTTGTTACTTGAATAAAGATTTTGAGGCCTCAAGTTTGTATGGGTGTTCTGTGCCTCACTCACGTGTGATCAGCAGCAGCCCACTGGTATCGATTGCAGTCCGTGCCGTTTATCGATTCAAATTGTACGGCGGTAGTATTTGCGAGCGGGGTGGTCGTTTATGTTGAGCAGCATCACGCAGGTTCGTTTTAATTAGTTATCAGTAATATCTCAGCCAGTTTATGCGTATAAAATTTGATAGCTGCCAAAAAGCGAAGTTGTTTAAAGACGGTAAACTTTATCAGCTGGCGGCGTTTCACTAGCATAACGGCTGCATGTACGGCTTCCGCCGTTTGTGATCTGCCGCGTCTGGCCGCGTAATGACGTGTTGCTCGAAAAAGAAAGTGCTGGCCAGCACGAAAATTCATCGCTGGAACCGAGCACAGTCTGCTTGAAGACTACCCACGAAAGAGGATTAACCTTGCAGCCCCTGGGCTTGTGCGCCGGTGAGTAAAAAAGCAGTGCTTCGCATTTTCAACTTTGAATTTCTTTGCTTGCGAGGCGGATAAAACAGATTCCTGTCGTCATTTCTTAAAAGTAGAAAATAGTAATAATTATAAAGTTATTGCCCTTCCAAAGCAATTCAAACTAGGCTATTGCTATTTTGCCAAGTTGCTAAAATTGCTAACATGAGTACGGCATAGATAATAAAGTTTTGGCTGTTTCTGCATAAATGATACACCGCGATAATTTCACTGCACATTAGTGAGAAGTGTACTTCCGGTGATACAGTTAGATTAACTGCATTTGAGACATAATAAAATGACTGTGTTTATTACTAGTATCTGGTAGAAACAATTGTCATCTAATCGAGGCTTGACTAAGCACAGCCCACACAAGGACACCACTGAAAGAAATGCACACTCAAAACAGTGTTGGTGTGTGTGTGTGTTTTTCTGTCATGGAGCGTTTCGTGCATTGTTCTCTGTCATACATGAATCACAAACTCAGGCACACTTCCACCATAGTAATTGAGGCTCTTTTTTCTTTCGATTCCAGCCTCCAAGACGCTGCTCATATTTGGACTCATCCCTTTGGACTCTATTGTCTCTGAACATACAAGTCAACCGTGAATGTGTCACCACTGGAAGTAACATCAAGGGCCAGCATCATCACAGGGTATGTATTTGAACACTTCAACTAGAACCGTGGTTTATTCATTATAGGACAAACTTTTGTTTCACCATTTTTTGCTTGCATGTGTGTCATGGCTTTGTCATTTCTCTTTTCAGGAAGACGGACAAAAGAGAGATTATTGGTCTGCAAGCTGCCCACGCTAAGCCACAAGATGCTCAACTGTCACCATAATGACAACAGGTCCTCTTGAACTACGTGCCTCACTATGAAATGTTTGGAAGTTTACCAGATAGAGAGGTGTGAGCCCTGTTAGGAAAGCAGCAGTCTACAGTTCTGTATCGTACCGAGCGGGAATGAGAAATTTCACATACAAGCTTAGTTGCTTTTAAGGGCGTTTTATGACAATCGGGGAAGTAACATGTTGAGTCCCAACTTGTTTCTTTTCCAGTCATTATAGCCGTGACGACCAGAACAGAAACAATGTAGCAAGCTCCTACTTGCTAATGCACAAACTCTGTCATCTGCTCTGTGCAAATCAATTTGACGGGCATTAGTACCATGAAGTATCACATGCTCCCTCACAACGATACTTTGTTACATGAAAATGCAAAGAATTTTAAAATGATCAAAAGCGCCTAATGCAATTTTAAGGAAATGACACTTCATGTTGACTGAAACTCTAGCAGTCACTCTTCATTTTTATTTTTTGTTTAAAGTACCCTCAGGACCACCTGGCATTAAAGAGGGGAGTGGTTACAAAGTAGTAGAGTAAAACAAACAAGTGCAGTGAGTTCTTGTAACATAATGATTCTCCTGATTATACAATGTTAGCTAATGTTTTGTAAAGAGTTTGTTATCTGTGATGGCTACGATACTTGGTGGTTACATTTCTGAGATGTACGGGGCATGAAAGAAAGACTTCGTGTTACCTGAATCAATCCCTACCTTACTGCGATGATCGACGCAATTTGAAATGCACTGAGGCCGCAGTATGAAGTCGTCATGAAGTGTGGTGCGATAAAAAATTTTATGAAATAGCAAAAGATGGCCGACTCTGCGGCGATTAGCTAGTGGAATGAGTGCTAGACTAGTTTACATTGAAGTTATACTTGCGGTACGGTTATAATTAGAAATAATGAAACGAGTAGAGTTACTGTGTACTAGTTCAAGTGAAGTAATAAGATTAACGCGACTGGCATCCCGTATTGCAGATGCATATTCAAGTTTCGAGCGAATTAGTCTTGTAAAGCTGTAGTTCTAAAGTAGACAGTGCTTTGGAAAAGTTGCGCCATAAGTACCCGAGCATGTTATTAGCATTGCTAATGATGCACTCTATATTAATGGTCCAATTTAAGTTATTTGTAATGTTTACACCGATATATTTATATGGCATGACAAAATCTAAGGGAACGTTAACATGGCAAGTGCTAGGATTAGAATTAGATCTGGAAATACGCATTATTTTACATTTGTTTACTACAAGAGGCTCATATACAGTTTGCATGAAATCAATAACTAGGCTAGTACTGCACCATAAGAGATATCTAGAAAAGGTAAGCTCACACAACCGGCCAGCCTATTTCACACTTCACAAACTTGAGAAATCACTAAAAACAAATATTGTTTGTCTTCAAACAGCAGATGACAAACCTGAGCGCCGTGTGCTCCCAAAAAGATTTTGAAATGTACTCGCAGAATAAGTTCAGCTTAACATTCAGCTAATCAACAGTGGACGAGCACGGGAAACCTCACCTGAGCACTAAATGTGCAGCAGAAGAATATCCAGAGCACCAAATATGTGGTGTAAAATTTAGCATAACGCCCCCCCCCCCCCCCCCCCCCCCCTACACTTCGTGCTACGAGAGCAATGGGACATTGCAGCTCGAGCTCATCTTGCTGACAGTACGTTTTTGCCGAGCATTTTTTTATGTTCCTTTCTTTACTCTAGCTGAAATCGTCGAACGCAGAGAATGTAAAACGTCAACCAGCACTGTACGCAATACAAGTACGAGGGCAGCTCAGCATACATATCACTGTCTGAACCTTCGTTCGCCCTGCTTTACGGCACGCCGAACACGATGAGAAAACTTCGCTCGATTTCAGCTTTGCGTTCCATTAAATAGATGGTTATTTGTGTTTCTGTATGTTGTAAACTCGGTGACGGACAACATTACCTGAGCTGTACGAAAATTGTGAGCATGTACTGCCTCATTCACCATTGACAATAAACAATGTAAGCTTACTTGTTTGAAGTGTTTTATTGCCAGTTGAGGCCTCTCGGTCACCTGGCGACATATACAGATATCTGTAGTCATGTTATAGTACAGTACACACGAATACCGCCCCGAAAGCGGTAACAAAACGTCCAAAACCAGCGAGCGAGCAGCGCGACCAGCCCTACGAACCGCTACCGTAGCGGCCATATTGATCACTACGTAATGATGATGATGTTAGTTTCGATTCTGCCACCGCCATCTCTCGGTCGCATACTTTAGTTCACAACGCCACCGCTACGCTTATTTCCGTTGCACTGTGGAAGGTACAGTTTCCCTTCTCTAAGCTTGTATGGGTGTTCTGTGTCCCGACCGCCGACGTGACCGGCGGCTCCTGACGCGCTTGGACGTCGTCCGGCTCCGAATAGAACCGCCTGCATTTCGCGCCGACCGCGCCGAACACGTCAGCACCGAGCGCCCTCTCTCGTCGCTGTAGCTACTCACCGCCAGTACAAAATGGCCGCTTCACACGAAAACGCGCGCGAAATCCGCACTACCGTGCCTAGAATATATATTCTAGGCACTGTGTCCGCAAGAAACGAGGGAGACACTCCACAGGCAGAGGTCCGTGTGGCGAATGGAATTGTTTCGTGGGTTCACGACAGATGGCGCGACGTTCTGCGCATTAACTGCGCATGCGCTTCTCCAGCTGCGGCCTCTGCGCCGCGTCGGAAGTGGTTGCACTGTAGAGCGCCGGACTTGCGCCTGGCGCGGTGTCGCCGACGTGACGTATCCGACCACAACTGCCGCCCGCCCGCGTGCCGAGAACGTCGGAGTATAACAGAGCCTTAAGAAGCGAGCGAGCGCGCGCGCCAGTCGAGCCCGGCCGTGTCTATACACGGCTCTGACCTTTGCGCTGTGCATTCGCCGCTCAGTTTCCGTTGAAGCGATAGACCGCACGCTTCTTCGCCCGCTGGCTGCGCTTGCTGCCAGCGTTTTGACAGTCGTTGTCTGCGGTCATTCAGTGTGATCTATTCATGTTTGCTTGTGCGCGATGACACCACGCTTGTCAATTCAGTTAGAAAGCGAATGTGTCCAAGTTTATGCGGCCGATAAAACTACTCTACTGTCCCTACTACGAATAGCTCTCTACCAATTTGCTATCGCAATTGATGCCTCGCTTTTCGGGCGAAACTGCGACATTTTTTTATAATTCACGCGATGTCCGTTTGTCATCACAAATTTATAGCTTTCAAAACGAAAACCGATACTTTAAGAAATAAAATGTTCGTTATTGTATTTTTTGTATTTCAAAGTATTCGATTGAGGGAAAGTGTAGGCGCAAGAATGCACCGCATGTGCCCTGTTCGCATTCGACGGAGGATAGAAAGATAATGCTGGAAAGAGGAGGCACGCCCTTGACGCGCCTGAGAAAGGCGTGGCAAGCGGCTCACGGCAAGTGTGCATATAGACAGCGGGACAGTGACGGTATTGCTAAATTGCGAAAATACGTCGATAACAATACGCGGCGCAGGCGCGTTTTGATGCGCAGTCTTCTATGCTTTAAACGCCGCGCAGGGTGCGCTCACGTTGTCATACGCGGCTTTATCTCGATATTTCTTTTGGCCCGTTGTTTTTGCGCTTTCCTTGCTATCTCCGATAACTGACTGCCATCGAGCAAACTCCGGTAAAACTCGTGTGAACGAGAAACTCGGCGCATCCAGCATAGCATCCCTGGAAGGATGATTCCCACAATAATGTTCGCATAAGCTTCTTTTTTTTTAACTTGAATCATGCACTCCCTGGATTCTCGCTCAGTTCATCCTGTTAATGGAAATGAGCGCTTCTGCAGTACCTAACCAAAACACGTACACATATTGCTTTGCTCAGAGGCAGCTACTGACGTATATGCTCTCTAAAGGCCCAGCAATTCTGTTATTATCACCGCCGCTGACATATATGCCTCGTACAGACGTAGCGCTTCTTTACTTAAAACGACTCTGACGTATACAGCCTTTATAGACGTAAACTTCTTAGAATTCATACGCAGCAAAGAACGCAGAGTTGAAACAATTTTTTTATTTTCCTTTCTGCTCGGTGAAACAAACTCAGCCATATTGCTTGGATTAACCATCAAACCATCATCCTGAACATCGAGATGTTCAGAATCAGAGGCAAAGGCCTACATTTCACCATACGAAGTGCCAGCAGGAAACTTTACAGTTCCTTGATGTGAAACTCACTTTTGAATAGGACCATTCGTGGTGGAATTATTCCCCGAGAACTGAGAAAGCACTATTACAATACACTTCCAACCATTCAAGGATAATAAGAACGGAACCGCTATAGGATGTTTTAAATCGACTTCAACAAAAACTTGCAAGCACAAGTTGACTGAGGTGTTCCTTGAGCAGTAATATCGCCTCGAAAGGCTGTGTACCCAGTTAATTGCTGCCAACTGCTAGCAAAAGGCTAATGAGTAGCATAAAATCGGAGGAGACGGGTATGGAAAGAAGCCAGGATAATAGAAAAATTTCGGTAATCACCTATGTGTACGGTTTATCACATAAGCTCAAGCAAGTTGCGCCAACTATGGCGTGAATGTAATTTTTCGGCAAGCGAAAAAGTGGCGGGTGTTTGCCCTGCGGTAAACAGTATGTATGATAACAAGGTTACCAGTCTTACTATTAAGTCCTCGATGCGTGACGGGCACCAGTCTTTAGAATGTAAAAGAAATGTAGTGTATAAAATGCATTTCAAGGGTGCGTTGTAGTAGGTCGGTCACACTGGCTGGTGTGTATATGTAAAATCAAGGGAACACCTGGCCAGGTGAAAGGAAGGTCCTACACGCATTTGGAACGCAGTGTGTGCAATGTTCATTGAGCCCGCGTAAGCCATTGTTTACCAGAATCGCTATTTTGTATGTTAATCTTAATCATACAACGAGAGAAATTGTAGAAGCTTGGCAAATATCTGGTCTGCAAGAAGCATCTGATAGTCATCCGTCTGTCGCTTTGAAGGACAGCGAATTTACCTTGCTCAACTATAGAAGATAGTGTGCCGATTATGTTGCATTTGTTAATGTGTTTGTCATGTGGAACATGTGCTCTGTTGCCCATGCACCGTGATTATGAGATGGTTATCGAGGATGTTTATATGTGGCGTGTTAGGAATAAAATTGAGTTGTCAGTCTCCGCTGGTTTTTGTGTCCTTTTTGGGTTGTCGTGATTTAGTGAGCGCCCATTTTCCGCAATGAAGTCAAACAATCTAGCCCGCCTTTCCGTCTTATTGTCTTTTAACAACCAAGACAAACGGACATTCAGTCTATATAGGCGCGGTGGCTTGTGAAAGATTAAGTTCCCGTATTTGAATTTGACGTATATTTACTGGTCATTTTGAGTGCACACAAACTACGGCCGGAAGTTAAATCGCAAGGTTCTTGTGCTCCTGCTCAAGAAAGGCAAAGTACGTAGGTTCCGTTGGACGCTTCAACTTGCACTCATAACTTGCACTCATAACAACTGTGCTTGCAATGAAATTTGTGCAAGCTTGATGACGCTCGTCTGCTGATTCGTCGCCACCTACTCAAGCAGTATCCAGACCACCACGTCGCAAATGGAACTTTCCCGCCGCGTGTTCGTGATCGAGGCTTGCCTCGTCGCGCTAGAGCTCAACTCCTGAAGCTAAGGGTAGGCTGTGTGAACGTGTGTGAACGTTTATACAGACAAGGACGTGTGGCCAGTCCATCGTGTACGTCTTGCGGTTGCTGCGAGACACTTCAGTACCTGATATTGGAGTGCCCCGCTTTCAGTGCGCAGCGCCTCTCACTAGTGAGAGAATATCATCTCCTTGGCCTGCGGTGTACCACCCTAGATGAATGTTTGTACCCCAGTGGATGTGCATCTAGACGCGATCAAGCTCATCGCGCTCTCCGTACTACTCTGGAGTTAACCAACTTAAGTTCACGTTTGTAACTTAGATACTGTCTCTTCGATTAAACGTTTTTTAGTAGTGTGACCTGCAGTGACCTGCAGTGACGGGCCCTACTGTGTGTGACCAGTACTGTGTGTTCTACATTATTCTTCGAGATTTGTCATCTCGCTCTTTCTTTCCTCTTTCCTCCCCTTCTTCCTATCTTCCATCCCTTTTTTTCTGTCTTCTTCTTCCTGAAGAGTAGGCACGCGTTGTGCCCCTTCCGGTGGCAGTTGCCAGCCTTGCGCCTCGCTTTCCCTTTCCTGCGTATGTCTTTTCAAATCAAATAACAATATCAATAACAATATAATAATAATCATTTCTGAAATAAGATACTGTGCGACTCTGCATCGACGACGTAAATTCCGTGCATTGTGTATTAAAACTATCCGACATGTATCAGCACTATGCATTCAGGAAGGCAGGTTATGAAAAAAATATTCAATCATGTTACTTTTCTTTTAAATTTAGTTCATCCACTTAATGAATGAACGCTCAGGTCAACCCGTTGATAGGAATGTGCACGTCTGCAGCACTTAAGGAAAAATACACAGCTATGAACTTGCTCAGAGGTCAACACTGACGAATATGGCCTGTAGTGACGCAGTACTTCTTTTTTTTAGAATTTTTACGGAGCAACGAATGCAGAGATGATAGTTTTTTCTCGTTGTTTACTTTTCCACCCATGTGCGCCATTCATGAAGGGCGCTTGGCTTAACCTACGAGGCAAATGGACATCAACTCTAACTCGGTTCCGGTAGCTTGCGAAGGAAGCAGTTTGTGTATTAAAATTTGCTATAATTAGTACTATTCATGTTCAGTGAACTAAAAACAAAGAGATGCCAAGGCATTGCCACGGCTGCTTTTTTAGTTCATTTTCGTGATTCTGAGAGAGTGTGGACCGTTCTTCTTTAGAGCGAAGCTGTTAACGGCTCGGTCTTCGATGGTCGCGTCCGGATGTAGAAAAAACTCTCATTGGCCGTACGCTGTATGTGCGAGTGAAAGCGCACGTCTATCGCACGCTTTCACGGAGAGCGAACGCACGGCAGAAAGTAAACGCCACTTCTTCCGTCGCGCGAAAGGCCGTGGGGCGGCGGGATTACAGTGGCTAGAATGGGGAAGTCTGACAAGCGGCACGCAGTGCCTACAGGGCGCATTGAAGCCGCAGGCCGGGAACTTCGAGGGGGCACGCGCGCTGTCGCTTACACGTCGCCTGATGCAAGTCGCGCCGGCTCTGTTGCTTCAGTTACGCCACCTGCCCTGACCTGTGGGAAGTTACGCTCGTTGCTTTTTTTTTTTTTTTGAGCTGCAGCAAGTATAAAAGTGCACTCATGGCGCGAAAACACAGCACTTTGAACGCAACAAGACATGTCCCCAAATGTAGACACAAGTTGTGAAAACATCTCCTGAGCTTGTCGCAGCCATGTTAACGCGACAGCGTTAAGGGCCCCGTGTTGCAGAACATCCAGCGTCGGCATCGATGTCGGCGTCGGCGTTAAGCATCATTTTCTGGCGGAAATAATCATGCCGAACCACATTATGCCGAAACACCCCTACCCGGCGGACCCTTCGCATGGTGCAAGGCGTTAGTGAAGAAAAAATTGAATTTATTGAATTGAATAAGAGAGCAGTTTATGATGATTCAAAACAGCGCTGAGCAGCATATCACCATCAGCCTATATTTACGTCCACTGGAGGACGAAGGCTTTCTACCTGCAATATCCAATTACCCCTGTCTTGCACTAGCTGATTCCAACTTACGCCAGCAAATTTCCTAATTTCATCACCCCACCTTGCTTTATGCCATCCTCGACTGCGCTTCCCTTCTCTTTGTATCCATTCTGTAACTCTAATAGTCAACGGTTATCCATCCTACGCATTACATGACCTTTCCAGCTCAATTTTTTCCTCTTTATGTCAATTACGATATCGGCTATACCCTTTTGCTCTCTTATGCACACCGCTTTCTTCCTGTCTCTTAAGGTTAGACCTAACATTTCTCATTGCATCGCTCTTTGTGCGGTCCTTAACTTGTTATATGGTAGCACCAGTAGAATGCAATGATTGTACATTTTTCTTTCCAATGACAGGGGTAAGCTCCCAGTCAGGATTTGGTAATGCCCGCCATGCACTCTCACCTAATTTTATTCTTTTATTAATTTCTTTCTCGTGATCAGGGTCCCCTGTGAGTAATTGACCTAGATAAACGTACTCCTTTACAGACTGTAGAGGCTGACAGGTGATCCTGAATTCTTTTTCCTTTGCCAGGCGATTGAACATGATCTTTGTCTTCTGCATATTTATATTCAACCCCACTCTTACACTTTCTCGGTTAAGGTCCTCAATCATTTGTTGTAATTCGTCCCCATTGTTGCTGAATAGGACAATGTCATCTCCAAGCCGAAGGTTGCTGAGATATTCGCCGTTGATCCTCACTCCTAAGCCTTCCCAGTCAGAGCTTGAATACGTCTTCTAAGCATGCAGTAAATAGCATTGGAGAGATTGTGTCTTCTTGCCTGACCACTTTCATGATAGGGAATTTTCTACTTTTCTTGTTGAGAACCAAGGTAGCTGTGGAATCCTTGTAGATATTTGCCAAGGTATTCACGTATGCCTCCTGTACTCCTGATTACGCAATGCCTGTATGACTGCTGGTATCTCTACTGAATCAAATGCCTTTCATAATCTATAAAGTCATATTGTGAGGTTGATTGTACTCCGCAGATTTCCCGATTACCTGATTGATGACATGGATGTGATCCCTTGTAGAATATCCCTTCCTGAAGCCAGCCCGTTCTCCTGGTTGACTGAATTCAAGTGTTGCCCTGATTCTAAAGCAAGCTAATGGGTCTATAACGCTTCAATTATTTAACGTCTCCCTACTTATGAATTAGTATAATGTTGGCGTTCTTCCAGCTCTCTGGTACACTTGAAGTCGTCAGGCATTGCGTATAAAGGGCTGCGAGCTTTTCAAGCATGATATCTTCTCCATCGATTCTGATTCCATCTTCACCAGCAGCTGTTCCCCTGGTCATGTCTTGCAAGGCCCTTCTAATTTCATCGCTGGTTATAGAAGGAGCCTCTGTATCCTGTTATCACTACTTCGAATGAAAGTAGCTTGGCTGTTCTGGGCACTGTACAGCTCAGTATAGAATTCTTCCGCTGCTTGTACTATTTCATCGAAATTGCTGATGATATCACCCTGCTTATCTTTCAGTGCATACATTTTGCCTTTTCCTATGCCTAGTTTTCTTCTCACTGATTTCATGCTGCATCCATATTTTACTGCTTCCTCCATCTTTTCCATGTTATAATTTCGAATATACCTTACTTTCTTCTTGTTGATCAACCAGCAAATAGTACTAAGCAAACAATGCACTTATCGAACCTATATTAAGGTGTCTGACTATCTGAATGTGGGGTTATAAGATAAATGTTTCCGATTATGACTACTCGCCTGTAGCCTATGTAAATGGTGCAGAAACTTTTCAGCACGCTTTGGTTTATGTGCTAGCTTGTACAGGAAAATATATCAACCCTTAGTTATCCTGCGGAACGAATTGAACTTGAAAGACAGACGAAGAAAAGAAACCATAGGGGAAAACAATAAACACGGCTGGAGCCACAGAGTTCAAGCATGGCCAATGAAGTGAAACCAGGCTCCGCTTACTCTTGCGCACCTTCTCACTCCACTGCCGTGCAAATTTCGTAGAGCTCCCATGAAGTAATTTGACGACTAGTGGCTTTTAAGTCATGCAACATAAGATATAGAAAGCTGGCACGAAGGAAGCTGCAGGCCTGCGCCGACCGGGTGACGGCGGCGAACAAAATGTTGTGAAACGTTGCCCTTGTGTTTTAGCGCCTGCTTTTGTGTTTTGAATTCCGCTACAGCACGCCTGTGCACGTAATCGGCAGTGGCTGGCTCACCTTTCGTAAAGTGCAATAAATGTACTCAGAATCTGCGGCCTTATGTATTACTGTTTCAAGCATTACTTTGCACTCTGTGCAAATATTATATGCAAAATTGTTACCAGGAATGAGAGTGCATTTCCACACGCGTGTTAAGAACCTATTTCTGTAAACTGAGCATAAGCACAAATATTATAGCAGATGGGCATGCTATGAGAACTGGCGTGACTTATGTTCTGCAGTTGCAACAGCAACATTCCACCTACCAATAATAATTGATATATCATTCAGTAAACGTTTGTTAATAACTATGTTATTACAGCACAACATCCGCTTCTCAATCGAGCGTGGTTACTCCGAAAAATGTGTTAATGTAAATGCATCATCTAATACAGAATAAACTATACCCACCACAAGTTGCTAACCTTAGTCACTGTGGATGTTTTTGAGGATATCGCCATGTGCGTATCTTGTAGCTGAAGATTGACACTGCTTCGAATGATCTACTGAAATCACAGATACTGGTACACCTTTTGCAGAATATATCAAGATACACATACAAGACACCAAAACAGCATCTCAAGCTGCTATATAATATACGGGTACATACATATTCGATACTACGCAGTGCTGTTGTCGATTAAGTTGGTGTCTGTTCATTATTACGAAAATACCATCACGTGGTACGACCAACACGAAAAATGACAGGATATAAGTACTTACAACGTTGTTTTATTCTGAAAGACCACCGAAATACAAATATAAGCCATGCCGTTCGCACATACGTCCAGGCAATGGTGTCAGTACAGGTTTACCTCAAAGTGTCGTCTAGTTTAATCATAATCCTTTTTTTTAGTCAACGGATGTTGCCACAAATGGCTTCTGAACCACTTCGTTCATGACTTGAGCGGAAACAGCGCAAAAGGACATGACATGAAAAGGGACAGACAACACCAGTTCACGTCGTCCAATGTGAGAAACCTCAAGCCATAGGAACAAGCCGGTAAGGGCACAATGGCTCGTGGACGGAAAGTCAACCATTATTCGAGAAACTAAGTAAATAAGAAAAAGCTGAACGTCGTCACGGTCCGCTAGCTGTTTAGATAAAATGTTTCCATTTGGGGATGCGGTGGAAGGACCTTATTCGAAATTAATAACCTCTTTGACGACAATAGCGTCATGAACTTGACGCCAACAACTGACGTAAATGCCGGATGTCATCCAAAGTTATTTTCTGCAAAAGGTTGCCGTGCATATATGATAGGTCACTGTACACTAACTGAAATACCATTCTCTACGTGAATTCGTTTTTTCTTGTTTTCGCACATTAAAACCTTTTGGGCACAGCCAGGTAAATCGGAGGCCACTAATTTCAACCTTTGAGCAAGCGGTATAAAAGAGCGAAAATTTCAATGATTCTTTCATCCCAGGACGGAGAGACCAGTGATTGGAAATGGCTCTGGTTGTGTCAATCAAATCAGCCATCCTTGTGGCCGTGATCCTACAGGCAGTGTAAGTACCACTCATAACCATTATGACATTTATAACCAGAGAACGCTGCACGGATTATTGGTTTATTTTGTGGTCCATGTTGTGTCTTATCATTGTCCCGCTTGTTTCCCAATGTTTTGGAACTTTTTTTTGTATTCGAAGGGGATATGGCTGTATAACAACGAACATTCCTATTGCTACATTAAACTAATAGGCATATTTGATATTGTCGTAGGGGAGTAAAGCATTGCTGCAATGAATTCTTGTCTGAAGATATTGCTCTAGGGAAAAAATAAGCACTGTTCAAGAGGTATAGATACACTAGTGATATGTTTGTATCTCAATATTGACAATTTATCCGAGCTCTGTTCTGATGGGCTTCCGTCTAACAGACTTGGCATTAATTCACGCAGTTTTTCTTGCCTCCCTGATCACGAACTCAACTGTGTGGTTGTACAAGCATAGTGTTGTAGTGCCTCTGATGTTAACGACATTTACCAATATATCAGGATTAATTACCCTCATTGAGGGTTACTCATACACTCGAGATCTACCAGCCAGATTAAGGTCTACGCTATAGGAACGACAAAATATGCTACGATTGCCCGGGAGAGCAAGCACGTTTGTTGAAGCAAAGGGCGCCGATACAGGTGCCAGATATTGTGACATTGATTGGAAACTCACTAAACGATTAACGGTGCGGAGTTCCCTTGTGAGGTGTGGCTTACTCCGCACCTTCAGTTAAGTATTACTCAGTATGGAATTGAGTTCAATTCTGGGGTTTCAGTTTCAAAAAGCCGGTTTGATTAAGAGGCCCGTTGTAGTGGGGTACTCTGAGTTTATTCTGACCACCAACTTTGACCAGTTCTGACGTGCCCTCAACGTACGAGACACACCACATGCGTTTTTGCCTTTCACCCCCATCGAAATGCGGCAAGGATTTGATCCCGCGACTTCCTGCTTAGAAGTATTACGCAGACGAGAGATGCAATTCACATATTATTTATAGAAGTAAAGGCAAGACATGATCGTTAAGGCCAGATGGCTGAAGGCAAATCCGTGAAAGCGTCCCGACAAAGTTGTCATCTTTATCGTTCCGTCGACCATCTTCGTCCTTGACTCAGAAGCTTTACTCAGAGTGCATTTGGCCGAGCATCCGTCAGGCTGTATTGCTATAAGGAACGCTAGCGGGCACTGAGGCGTGAACACCGAGTAATGCAGGTTGGTTGAACAGAAAAATTAAGAGATTAAGCCTAAGCGTTGCACTCGACCTCTTCGAATGATTCTCCGAAAACATACATAAGTACTACTACGCACCAAGCAATCTCCCCCCTGAGAAGGTACCGCTCGGGCATCCGATATGTTCCAGTTCCTAAAATAAATTTGGTATTAATGCCTTCCTCTCTTAATTCAGTTATCCCCAACCAGGCAGATATCTACCGAATGTTTACCTTTAAGCGTTACCTTACATATATCTCATGCAAGTATACGAGAATAGGAGAAATAGGAATGCGATCGTTTTTTAAATCGCGGTATGATGTTGGAGGTCAGGCAACGGCTTGTACGGCGGCATGGAAGACGATGGGTATTGCTAATGATGGGCTTTCGTCATCATGCGTGTCATGTGCATGGTCTAGCGCAACATGCTTATGTTGAGCGCCACTAAAGACCTAAGCCATCATCACCAGTTGTCTTGAGGGAATAATGCGGAAACTGGCACGTGACGCATGCGCCATAATT
Source organism: Dermacentor silvarum (assembly GCF_013339745.2). Classification (NCBI taxonomy): domain Eukaryota; kingdom Metazoa; phylum Arthropoda; class Arachnida; order Ixodida; family Ixodidae; genus Dermacentor; species Dermacentor silvarum. Next base: position 162,614,022 of record NC_051156.1, read on the forward strand.
TTGAAAGCGTTACTTTGGCACAAAAGAAGCATACGTGCGATAGTGCCCCTGTAGTTAGAGATTAGGCTGCTCCGCTAGAAGACCGAGGTGGCAGTCGCATCAAACATCATCGGACACGCATTTCTTTAAAGCATTATAGGCAGACCTCACCTACTTTGGATGCGTCTAGCAGGAAACTCGATTTGTGTTTAGTGTACGCGACCGCTTGCGAGTGCGCACAAAATTGCAAAAGAGACAGGAGGCATCAAAACGTCACTTGATAAATGAGGTGTGCCAGGCTACCCGTATTTGACGCATGCGCGCCGCAGCTGACCTTCATCTTGGAGAGGTTTGCCTAGCATCGAAGCCCAGATGGACAGCTTTAAAAATAAATGATGTGCGCAGTTCACAATAAAGGTACAATACATACACAAAGCACAGCACTGAACACTCATCTAAAGCGGTCATCGCGAGTGCTCGCGTAAATCTCAAACTGTGCCAAACTCGACAAAAGGTAATTTTGAATCATTTATTGCGTGTATTGCACCAGGTAAGCGTTCACTATACTACCGAGAGACGATGATTGCATCGCCAAAATTGTATGGATTTTCAATATTATCAATGCTGTCACCGCAGATAAACCAACCTAAATATTTCTGCGAATTTAATCCGTTCAAAGAGTAATGATAAGAAACAGCAACATGAGCACCCTTGGTACATCTGGGACACCCTGTGGCTAATAGCTCAAGTGAGTCACTTGCGTAGAAGTACTCATTACAGCGACCCGTGTTCATCGATGGCTGTCTACTACGACCACATCTAATCTAATGACAGCAGGTTTGAAGCCGCCTATCGGATAATTATAGATATTTATTTCTATTTCTATGTATACACGCGTCAATGTCACCTCAAGGTTCCATACACAAAAACTACACACACACACAAACCACACGATACGAGGTTGGCGAATGAAAGCGATTGCTTTAAAAGGATGAAGCAGGCACGCTTACTAACACTGGATGTGTTTTGATGCCAATAAAAAAAAATAAACGCGGCAAGAGCGCTATTATGAACGCAGTTATTAAGAAAACCGCATTCCTCTCAATCAACAATGAGCGTTCACTGAAACAATTGGCTTGTGATCGCTGTGACCTTATGGACTTAACCCCTTGGTAGGGGTTAGTCCATAAGGTCACAGCGATCGATCCCGGTTAGATGGTCCGACAAACATGGTGGCTGTTTTAACCGTGCAGACTTCCCAGTGGAAAACACAGCTGCATTGGGAATACGCGAAAACGTGTAACCGAAGAAATGTAACCGAAGAAGTGTCGAAGACGTATTGAATATACATAATGAATATACGCGTATGTTCGACATCGCACCTGACCAGCTCGCCATCGGCACTTCGGCACAGTTGTAACACCTCTGCTACGTAGCCGTCGTAAGGTTTTGTAAACGTTTACAACCGCTACGCGAGCTCTTCTTTAACAGGTAATTATCCTTTTAACGAGCTTCCGTAAAAGTGCAAGATGTGATTTTTTACGTGACTTTCAACGCACCATTATGTATTCGTCCTCGTGAAATGATACTTTTTTAGTACGTGGCTTTGATGTAGATGGCCGCATTCCTAATCAGCATGGCAGGCACCAATATTGTAGGTTATCACCCTCTTGCAATCACCAGTCAGGCCTAAAAATGTGTGATATCGGAAGTTCGAAACCACGGAATGTGCAAAGATTCCTCGGTGTGAAACACATTACCCAAAGTGACACGAGCTGGTGCAGGCACCATATCTTCTGATAATATGAGCAGCGTTCGAATCGACGACCGGTACGGAGTTTTTTGTAAGGTGTATTTTCCCCGCACCTTCACTTAACTGTGACGGACACGATAGATACGTGAGAGATACACTTACATGCAATATAACGAGGTTAAGGCTAGGCAAGATTGTTAAAGCGAGATAGCTTAAGGGATACCCGCAGAATCATCCAACCAAAGTCATAGTTTCTGTCTCACGGTCAAGCAACTTCGCCGTTTACTCAGTTTACGCGTAATGATATTATAAATACATGGGTAGTGAACTTCATCTTGCCTCCGAGAGGTGGGATGCCCGTGTGACTAAAATGCGACATGGTTCTTAGACGGGAATGCCGAGAAACGTAGGAAGATACGCAACAAATTTCATACAAATAATGGAATGCTTTTTGCAGTAGTATTTCAACCGCATGGCCAACTAGTGTCACTAAACTATACTATTGGTTTATATAACTGATGGAATACATACACCTCTGAAATCGTGCAGGTTTATTGGATTGAGCAGACCAGACTCCTCTTCCAGCAGCAGCACAACCAAAGAGCCAAACATTCACATCGAAAGCTGTAATCAACGGTAAGTCTGTTGAGTGCATAGTAACTTCACTGCTTTTCCTAAACCTTAGCGAAAATAGTCACCTGATAATAACTTTTACTAATGGGAAAATATAACATGTACTGACATGTAAAGGCCTTACGATTCTAGATCGGGATAAAATGTTAAGAAAATTGTTTGTAGCATATTGGCGAAAATTGGTGTGGAGAAGCACATTGCTTCCATGATAAATTGCACATTCCAGGTGGGTAAATATCAATACTCATAATCACTTCGCTAATTACTTACCTCAGGAGAAACATTGCAATTGCAAAATTGAAGCCGAGCTGTCGTAGAAGTTAAGTCTGTTCCGCAGAAATCTTTAGGCAAGCGCCACTGTCGAGGTATTCTTTTTAATATTAGCTGAGGAATGCGTTCGTGTTCTTGATTACGCACACCTTGTTTAACTTGTTAACTGGAATGACAATGTATTTTGTAGGGATATTCTCGACATACCAAGCGCGGATATTTCGAAAGTGAGGCTAGCTTTACGATGTGTGCTATGGAAACATGAGATCATTACCTCAGTGAAATATGCCGTGGGACAAGGCACTTGCCTATGCAGGCTATTTCCACTCTCCTACAAGTGACGTTGAAAAAAAGAAACGATGCTATCGGGCACACCAAAAAACATATTTGTGAAATATAATAAAAAAAAATCACTATATATATATATATATATATATTGTTACGGTGAGGGGAAAGAAGAAGGTGACGCGAACGAGAGGAAGACGAAGTCTCTGGCCGTTGCCTGAACGCCATATTTCTTCGCTTGTAAATATACATCCTTCTACACTCGTGGGCCTGCTTTCTTCCTGCAACATTTTGGTGGAAGGTGGGTACAATCACGGAACTTCGCAGTGGACGTCATCTACCTGCCGCCACAATGGCAGATCAACCGACACAACCGACAACGCCTCAGCAGTCCACGCCAACGGTCATCCTCCCTCATCTGAGGGACCCGGGGACATTTTGTGGCACGGACAACACCGACGTCGAGGACTGGCTTGCGATGTACGAACGAGTGTGCGACAACAACTGGTGGGTCCAACAATGATGCTAGCAAACCTCATGTTTTATCTGAAAGGAACTGCGAAGCAATGGTACGATACGCATGAAGCTGACCTAACAAGCTGGGATGTCTGCAAAGAAAAATGCGTGACCTGTTTGGCAGACCTGTCGGTCGTCAGTTGGCAGCAAAAAAAGAACTTGCATGCCGCGCTCAGACGTCCACAGAATCCTATGTCGTGTACATACAGGATGTGCTGGCTCTCTGCCGCAAGGCTGATAACACCATGACCGAGGCGGACAAGATTGGTCACATACTAAAAGGTATTGCAGACGACGCCTTCAATCTCCTGATGTGTAAGGATTGTGCCACTGTGGATGCAATTATAAAGGAGTGCCGGCGCTTCGAACAAGCGAAAGGCCGCCGCGTCCCTCAACATTTCGACAGGCTGCCCAATACCGCCGCGACATCTTCGTGCGCAGACCCGCCGCGGTTCGTTCAGCCGACAGGATCAGAAGATCTAACGCGTATCGTTCGCTGTGAGCTTGAGGCCATGGCTCCGGCTCCACTTCGTTCCGACTGTCGGGAAAGTGTGCCCGCTATCTCGCTTATACAAGCGGTCGTTCGGGAAGAAATAGCGAGTTTGGGCATTCCATCTCTCTGCTCGGTCCGCCATACGAACACCTACCAGATTTCTCCGGCCGCTCGCTCCCAGACGCAAAGCTTCCCGCCACTCCGCCGCAACCCCGCTGACTGGCGCACCGGATGACAGACCCATCTGTTTTAATTGTTCCGGTATTGGACACATCGCCCGCCATTGCCGTAATCGCTGGTCGTCGTCTCCTCGGTGGTCGTCTCCGAGTCACTACCGCCAAGTACCAGACAATCGCACTTTCTCGCCCTACACGCCGCCTCGGAACATCAACGCCGACAGTGCTCCACCAAGATCCAGCCGCTCCCCGTCTCCGCAAGGCCGTCGGTCCCGTTCGCCTCTCGTTCACCGCTCTTCGTCCCCATCTGCAACCGGTCGCTTCCCTTCGGGAAACTAAGTGGTGCAGCTCCCGGAGGTGAAGCTGCAACTCCGACCCGGCCCACAAATCCTCTGTTGACCCTGCCTACACGTGGAAACCTACTGGAGATTGAAGTTGATGGTGTTCCAGTCACATCTTCGTTGACACAGGAGCGCAGCTTTCAGTTATGAGCGCTGCTCTCCGCCGAAGGCTCAAAAAGGTTCTGACTCCCGCCATACCGAGCGTTGTTTTATTTATCGTCCTCGAGCACTGTCCACACGACCTAATTCTCGGCCTCGACTTCCTTTCGAAACACTCTGCCCAAATTGACTGCTCCGCAGGTGTTGTACAGCTGGATCTGCCGCTTCCTGCCGACGCAGACGCAACAACTTGTGCTTCCCCTCTTATGTTCTGCTGAGTTTGCACGGCTGTCTCCACAGGCGCTACCAATGTCCTCCTGACGCCCTGTCCTCCCGTACCTGATGGCGAGTACGTCGTGTCTCCCCTTACTGACGTGGTTTTGTCACGAAATATTGCCCTACCGAGCACCTTAATCCGGATCCTCGAAAACTGCGCTCGGGTGCCCATCCTCAATTTTGGATTCTCGACGCATGTGCTGCGACACGGCGTTGCCGTCGCACTTATCACTCCTTTGGATGAATTTGAGATTTGAGAGTACCAACGCACCTTTGTCACCCATTCCTTCGTGCTCGACGCCTGCGGACGATGTTTGTAAGATGATCGCCCCTGACCTTCCTTCCGAGCAAACAACAGCTCTTCGTCACCTCCTGTCATCTTATCGGGATATCTTTGATTTGGACGACCGTCCACTTGGTCAGACATCTGTTGTCACGCATCGCATCAACACCGGTGACGCCAGCCCCATTCATAGGCGGCCATATCGTGTCTCCGCAACAGAAAGGGCCATAATCCAGAAAGAGGTCGACAAGATGATGGACAAGGACATCATTGAACTTCCAGTAGCCCGTGGGCATCACCGGTTGTCTTAGTAAAGAAAAAATACAACTCGTGGCGCTTCTGCGTTGACTACCGTCACCTCAACAAGATAACAAAGAAGGATGTTTATCCCCTGCCTCGCATTGACGACGCTCTTGACTGCCTTCACGGATCCCAATACTTTTCATCCTGACCTCCGCTCCGGGTATTGGCAGATTAGCGTCGACGAGATGGACCGCGAGAAAACCGCCTTCGTCACACCGGACGGTCTGTACCAATTTAAAGTCATGCCCTTTGGATTATGCAATGCGCCAGCTACATTCGAGCGCATGATGGACTCTCTGCTGCGCGGCTTGAAGTGGTCTACATGCCTCTGTTACCTCGACGATGTGATTGTCTTTTCGTCGAACTTTGAGAGCCACCTGAGGCGCCTCACGACCATACTCTCCGTGTTTCGCAGGGCTGGCCTTCAGCTAAACTCCTCCAAGTGCCATTTTGGTCGCCGTGAAATTACCATGCTCGGCCATCTCGTAAACGCCGCCGGAATACAACCTGATCCACAGAAAGTCCACGCTGTGCGCAATTTTCCTGTACCTTGTTCAACAAACGATGTCCGTAGTTTTCTGGGCTTATGCTCTTATTTCCGGCGATTTGTGAAACAATTTGCCGACATCGCTCGCCCTCTCACTGACCTTTTAAGAAAGATGCCTCTTTCTCTTGGGGACCACTGCAGGAGCAAGCCTTCTCTACCCTGATCGAGCGGCTTACAACCTCCCCGATTCTGTCACACTTTGACCCTTCTGCGCCTACTGAAGTACGAACTGACGCGAGTGGTTATGGCATCGGCGCTGTCCTCGCTCAACGTCAACAGGGCCACGACCGTGTCATCGCTTACGCCGGCCGCCTTCTTTCCACGCCCGAGCGAAATTACTCCATCACTGAGAGGGAATGCCTCGCGCTCGTATGGGCGGTCGCGAAATTTCGGCCGTACCTTTTCGGTCGGAGCTTCTGCGTCGTAACCGATCATCATGCCCTCTGCTGGCTCTCCTCTTTGAAGGACCCAACTGGACGACTTGCACGTTGGGCATTGCGTCTACAAGAATATACATTTCTATTACGTATAAGTCAGGGCGCCTGCATAAAGACGCTGACTGCCTGTCCCGAAATCCCGTGGATCAACCGGACGATACCGATGCAGACTCGGACATCAGTATTCTGTCTCCTCTGGCTTTCTCCATATTGGCGACGAGCAACGCCAAGATCCTTCTTCGAACACTTATGGAACGCCTAAGCTCCTCGCCTAATGACCCGTCTCTGCGGATGTTCACCTTGCGCGATGGAACTTTATACCGTCGTAGTGTTCGTCCTGATGGCCCGGAGCTGCTCCTAGTCGTTCCAAAGCACCTTCGACTGGCCGTGCTCCAGCAACTTCACGACGCTCCTACTGCTGGACATCTGGGCATCACTCGTACTTACGACCGCCTGCGGCGCCGCTTCTTCTGGCCCGGCATTTATCGCTCTGTGCGCCGTTATGTCACTTCTTGCGACCTGTGTCAGCGCCGCAAGACGCCTGCTATGCCTCCTGCTGGTTTGCTTCAACCAATTGCTATCCCTACTGAGCCCTTCTTCCGTGTGGGCCTCGACCTCCTTGGCCCCTTTTCTATTTCTATGAAAGGAAACAAATGGATTGCTGTAGCAACAGATTATGCCCGAGATATGCCATTACACGAGCGATGCCAACCAGCTGCGCTACAGATGTCGCCGACTTCCTACTATACGACGTCATCCTGCACCACGGCGCCCCTCGCCAGTTACTCACGGATCGCGGCCGCTACTTTCTCTCGAAGGTCGTCGATGATCTGCTCCGCTCCTGTTCTACAGAACACCAGCTCGCTACCGCATACCACCCTCAAACGAACGGCCTCACCGAACGACTCAACCGCACACTAACCGAAATGCTGGCCCTGTACGTTTCCGACGATCACCGCGACTGGGACGTCGCTTTACCGTACATCACTTTCGCATATAACTCGTCCCGTCACGATACTGCCGGATTCTCCCCATTTTACCTTTGTATGGCCACGGCCCTACCTTGCCATTAGACACGTTGCTACCTTCCGCAGTACAATGACCCAGCAACGGTAACGCTCGCGATGCTATTGCCTTAGCCGCCCAGGCCCGAGAGGTCGCGCGTCATCGCCTCACAGTCTCGCAATCTTCTCAAAAACGACGCTACGACCTTCGGCACCGAGACCACCATTTTTCACCTGGTTCCCTTGTCCTTCTCTGGACGCCTTCACGTCGAGTCGGCTTGTCGGAAAAACTCCTTTCCCGTTATTCTGGTCCATACCAGATCTTACGACAACTGTCCGACGTGACATACGAGATCGCCCCAGTCGGTCAGCCTTATCAGTGTCTCCCAACGTCACCAGCGATGTTGTTCACGTCGCCAGGCTCAAGCCCTATGTTTCCCCATTAAGCGACGCTCCATAACCTGCACCGGGACGGAGCTAACCCCACCGGGAGGGTGATGTTACGGTGAAGGGAAAGAAGAAGGTTGATGCGAACGAGAGGAAGACGAAGTCTCTGGCCGTTGTCTGAACGCCATATTTCTTCACTTGTAAATGTACATCCTTCTACACTCGTGGGCCTGCTTTCTTCCTGCAACATATATATATATATATATATATATATATATATATATAAGATGAACCCAACTGTATGTTGCTAGCAGGAAGCAGGAACCTGAAGAGACCTCCTGCATTTTTTGTGTTGTTCATCAACAATCCATCTGCAATAATTTTTTATCTTTATGGTCACTATATTACAGCAGCTTTGTAATTATTAGGTTCTAGAACACACTCGCAAATACTAATTTCAATTGTTTGTGGCCCGCTATCTTCTGAGTGGTTCATTTTTTGGGTGTTTAGGTGTGAAACCACCAAATATAGAAAGCATTCTCAATCTGGCTTACGGCTTGCGTGTAACGGCAGGGGTTTTCAAACACGTTGCAAAGAAACTGAACGCGCTCAGTTATTAGGGCCTACTCCGCCAGTTGCATTGGCAGGCAGTTGTTTGCTATGGGCCGGGAAATGCCTCCTCACGGAAAGCCTATCAGATCATACGACCCTTCGCGACAGCTGTAAGCAGCCTGCCAAAGCCAACTTAAGAGAATTCGCAGTACACAATATCGATTTGCATGTCGGGCCAACAAAAACAAGGACATGAATGTCGCAGCCATCTCCAAGAAAACCGAAATGTAACTATATGACAGAAGTGGTCGATTACAGGGTTAATTTAGTCTATTCGCAATCAGTCTGAGAGTGGCGCAGGGAGCACTCAGCGTCATGACGCATCAGCTTTTTGAAGTTGTCTAATTGGTCAACAAACAAGCGACTACCTGGACGTCCACCTGGCTTGCTAAAACACATCGCAGATCCAAACATAATTTTCACACAGTTTTGCTTGACTACGCCTGAGACCTCTGCCTACTAAGAAGGTCGGAGATCAAAACATTGTATATTGGCCACTGGTTGCCGGTAAAGTACGTTGAAGTACCTGGACTACAGCCTCTCGCCACTGGTCACCTAGTGCCTGCCTATGAGTGGAGATTTGCCTGGAGGCATGACCTTCAAAAGAAAAGTGCACATCGGGCGGCTACATGCCATAGTCGATGACTGAAAGCATACCTCAGCCGAATTGGCGCACACTACCCCTGTTTATCGGCGTTTCTCGCGCAGGCAACTGGTCTCACGGAAAGATGAAACGGTACCCCTCAGACCCGGTCGACACTTTCATTAGAATAACTAAAATAAATACTTGTATTTTACTTGCTATAACAACGGCTGATTATGAGGTACGTCATAGCGGGCAACTCCGGCTTTTTTGGCCACCTGGAGTTCGCTAACTTGCACCGAAGTCTGAGTACACGAGCGTGTTTGCATTTCGCCCCATTGAAGTGTGGACGCCGCTGGCGGGTTCTCATAAGGAACGCTATAGCAGGAGGATCCGAAGAAGACCATCATTTTCAAAGCCCTACGCTGCATAATCATTGCGTTCCAATCTTCCACTAGGATGGCGCGTAACGAAGTCCTCTTTTTGGAGTCCTGTAACAGCTGCCCGCAGTCTGAACAGTTCCGTTCAAGACCCGGGACCAATAACCATCTGATGTGCTAAAAGAAAAGGTCCATAAGAGATCCTCACGTGAACATGAAGTACGAGAGGAACAGGGAAATGATAAAAAAATGTAGGGAAGTTAGCTACGCTGAGCCCGGTTTGCTACCCCGCTCTATCGAGAACAGAAAGAAAACGAAAAATGAAAAAAAAGAACACCGCCCAAGCACTCCGTACAGATGGTTAACGAGAAGCTGAAACATGCGGCCCCGGTGTTTACCAGTGAGTTAATCGACGCTGTATTGAAGCGTTTCTCAATTATTGGTTACATGTTTGTGTTTCTAGTGGAACGTTGCGTGCGGATGTGCGCTAACCACGACACCGAGCTCACTCGAGATATCGAACGCATGCGACAACGGCGAGCCGAGGAGCCGGCGTTGCGGGCAGAGCAGTGTCAACGTGGCAATGGCGGAGCGCGTTCGCCGGGGCCAACGCCCGCTTTCGGTGGGAGTTTCTCGAGCAGCACTTTGGCTTCGGCTGCGACGAAACGTCATGTTGAAACCGCAAAGTGGAACGCAAGCGCCAATGGCGGGCGGATGCTGCTAACATGACGCCGAGCTAACTCGATATATCGAACGCATGCGAGGAGCCGGCGTTGCGGGCAGAGCAGGCACGACGCAGAGAACAACGTCACTAACGGGACTGCCAATGGCGCGCGCGCTTGGGTGCGACGTAGAGAACGACGCAACTGACGGCGCAGCCAATGGAGGCGTTTATCGAAACATGGGACGAACGGTTTTTCGTTTCGCCTAGCCATATACAGCTTTCGCTGTGAAAAAGACAGAGAAGTTGAATGTGCGTGAGCTTGCATGCTATGACACGCTCATTCAATTAATCACAAGCGGTTATTCAGAATTATTACAGTAATCTCCTATGAAATATTTAAGTACCCCGTCATCATGCGCTGAAACCAAGCACCCGAGTTCTTCCAACCGAATGGCAGACGTTGTATTCATATACATTTCAAATGGTATATAACTGCCGTGTGCTTGTTTGATTTTTGCTGGAGGGGTACCTGCCAGTAACCTTTGCACAAATCGATCGTGAGAACCATTGGCATCCTCTAGTAACATATTGATGTCAATCAAAGGCATAGGGAATGGATACAGCTTTGTTTGGGTGTTGAATTGCGAATAATCAGTACAGAGTCGCAGTGAACGATCTTCTTTCGGGACAATAGTTTAGGATACGCAAAAGGTGACGTTGAGGGCCTTATTATTCCAGCTTACAGCATTATTGAAGCTCTTGTTTCAGCCATGTTTTCTTTTCATGCAAATCCTGTAGGCTCTCTTCCATACTATAGTCGTGTCACGAAGCTCAAGAGGTACTTGGGTACAGAAGCTGCAGGTGGATATGTATCGAGTCATATAGGTTCGAGAAAAATTGTCTATATCATTAGCACATTTGGCAATTTTATCTGTGGTGGTGCTGGCCATTTGAAACCAGGGGGTCAAGAATCACTTCATATTTCCAAGAAATGTTCATTCGTAGCTTCTTATGTCGGGTCTTGATAGTATAAACAAGAATTCGACATCACGCATAACCAGCGCTTCTAGTATGAAGGCCTCCCCAGCAAAATGTACATTGACTCTTGTCAGGTGTGCAGTGTTCGAGATATCCATCATAGGTCTTAACCGTTACACCTTGCCCTGTCGCATGTCAGCTGCCTTCACCATGATTTCATTAATCAGACTCACTGAAGCTCCTGTGTCGACTGGAGCATTTATTTCGTTTTCGTTAATAAGCAGTACCGTTTGCAAAACTTTTGATCAATCAAGTAGACAGCCTCGTTAAGGTTACACGGGTGGGGCTGTGCACCCACGTTTATTAGTTTTTTTGTCTCCTTAACGTATTTTTTGTTAGGGGAATAGTCAGAAGCTGCGATTCTGGTGGGTGCTGTCATCGCTGTCGCTGTATTATCCGGATGAACTCTGGGTGAATGGGTCAAATGCTGTGCAACGGGCCCAAGGGCTTCATGGAAAACGCCCTTAAGGCCTTAAGTAGGTCTTCAACTGTCTAGGGTGACCTTATTCGCCCGTGCCTTTGCATTCCTTTGTCATACCGTAGATGACTAACGGCACAATGGACGACTCAGGCAAAGTAGGATCTGCTCTCTTCTCGTAGGACCGTCTCTCTCGTAGAAATAGTCAATTAGTAAACTTGATCGTTGTTTGCAAAGTATAGCTTTGTCCCATTGGTCGACCGAGTTTTGATTAAAAGCCGAGATAAAACTTGCTTTCCAGTGATACCAGGCGTCGTCCTGGCTCTCTGTTATGCGGATTTCACACCATTTGTTGGCGTTGTGTACAAGGAACAACCTGATATTTTGCACTTATATATCATGTGATGTCACCCAGCAGTTCTTTTTACAAGTGTATTCAAAGAACTTCAGCCAAGTGGTTGCCGACCCGGACGTCCCATCGAACACGTCCGGCTTCACTAATTCAGCTTTGTGACGAGTGTTGGCGCGCAGAGTCTCTGTTAGCATTGTAAGCAATTGCCATGTTGGTAAATTTGTGAGGTCTGCATTTCAACATCTGCTACATAAGCATAGCAACGTATTGGCTATTGTCATTTTGAAAGGGCTTGCTAATTGATAACTATCGGAAGTGCTTTTCATTGTCGGACATTTTGATAATGATCTTCCACATACCTCGGCTGACGAGATCCGCCTCATTGACTTTAGCCTCACTTGTGTTTAACTGAAGCAGGCTTGGTGACGTCACTGTCTCCTGGACTTCCACTTGTTCTTCATCTTCGGCTTGGTAGGACGTGACGTACGGTTGTCCCGCTGTAGTAGTACCAACTCGTACGTCTATCCACCTCCTGTTGGGCTGCGCCAATAGTAGAATAAAGGAACCGAGACTGATCAACTGTTTACTGTTTTAGTCGATCTTATTGCTCTTCTTTAATTCCCTCTTCTTTTGACCGGGACATTACACGCGTAACGGTCTCTGTTTCAATAGCGGGCTGGAATGACGTAAGAAGGAAAATTTGCTGTGCGCGTTTAACGCTTCAAGAAGTGGACACGGCGCATAAACTGCGAGAAAAGCTGTTTTTCTTGTCACCTATTCAGCGCAATTGTGTGAAGCCAGAAGAGCGAAATGCGCATTTAAAAAGTGAATGAATGAACAAATCATACTACGCTGTAGAATAGTCGAAAAATATATACAAAGTATTTATGAGTGACTCGCGTCGAATTAGCAATATACTCGTCTAAACGTACCTTCTATACATGTTTTTTTTTTTTTTTGCAGTGCAATCCTTCAAAAAATCTCACATGTTCAAATGGAACCTGCTTCTGCGTACTTCTGAACAACGCTACCGAAGGCACTTGTTACACCTGGTCGGGAGACGGAATCGATGAATACTATGACCTTTCAAATCACAGTCTAGATGCGGCCACGCCACGAGCACCTTATGAAGATAAATAAAGAACTCATTCTCATCAAACAGACCCCTCATCTCATTCTCATAAAAAAAAAAGAAACTCGTTCTCATAAACAAAAAAGTTTAATAGTGGATTCTGCATAGCGCCGCGAATTTCACAAACACTTTCCACAGTAAACTGTGTACGGCACAGATGAGCGATCTAATGAACTCGAGTTATTTACTGTCGTCTTTTTTTTTTCTTTGTTGTGGGCTACACTAAATCACGGGGCATGAACTGGCCCAAACTCGTGCGCTGCTCTGAATTGGGAGCTAATGGCCAACGGCGTTGCATAACACACCATGATTGATAACTCAAGGCTACAGCTCCAAGAACGCATCGGAAAGAACGTTGCAGAAATGTGCTTGCGGCTTGCTATCCCTAAATTTCCCTCTGAAGCGAAGGGGCAAGCGTGTGTTTTAGTCTAATTCCTCAGTCGAACTTGTTACTCATTTTACATATCCCATTCATTGTGTTTGCATGCGCGTGTTTTCTTCGGTACATCGCCTCATGGCCCTTCCAGTTTTACACATATGCCGCCTTGTCACGCATGCGCCCAATAAAAATGCAGGAACATCGCAGGAAGAACGCATCTACGTACAAGACGGTTGCACAAGAAGTCAAGCTGTGAAATAACTAGTGCGATTGACGGTAAACCAATACATACAACGATCTCCGATTCTTTTTCATACAAAAAAAAATCCTATACAGTCTTGGAGAAGCGTCGAACCGCTACGTTCCTGTCTAGAAGGATTGTGTCTGATAAACGAGCCTCACAACCGCACGCAATAACGTCGGCCTTCATACGTGCGCCCTTCTCTTTCTTGCACACTTTTTGCGCCTGCTAACGGTGCACGCTGTTATGGACATCCTGGCAATCCGCAGCGCGTCCACAAGGAAGCGTCAGAGAGTAGCTCGGCTGCGTTGCACGGCTCATGCGCTCCGCTTCGCCACCGGTGCGATCACGAATGTCACCTAAATGACCTCGTCGGTGCTGCTATAGATGGAGCAGCGTGTCGCAGATGGAACAGCAAGACAGCAGCCCGGCTATTCTACGTGCCTTGTAAAGCTCTTTATTCACACTGCACTGTGCATATCACAACACTGTCGCCATCTCGTTATTCCATGATTATGAACTCCTCACAATGATTGTCATAATAATAATCATAACACGTACAACATCCTTCTGGTCTATTACACACCATCGTAAGAAATATTGCCAATTGCATTAGTGACACCAACTAACTGCAAAACTATCTGTTTTGTTGGCGAATTTCAAAGGGTGCGGGTTAATGAAGGCAAACGTACACATGCAAATAATCCGGAGCGTCATGAGTGTGTCGAACGACCAACGCACAATTTAGCCCGCCGCCCTGGAAGAACTATTTCAGCCACCTAGATCAAATATTTATTGAAAACAGGAGGAGGAATATGACCAATGTTCGCGCAACGTAAAATGTTTAAGAAAAATTACTGCCTATACAAAACATTTCTTAACAAGTGCACGAAAACGGGATATGTCGATACGGTTTAAGATACGTAGTGTAATTACAGCCAAATGAACTTATTAGCGCAACTCTCCCAAAGAAACAGCTTCGCTGGATGAGATTCTGCAAGTAGCAGAAGTCTGGCGTCATTTTATTCAGGCTTCTATTTGGCACGTTTATACATCTGCATTACGAGTCACTGAGCGGATTTGTGATTTATTTTATCCTGAAGTTACTTGGGAAAAAGTAAGAGGGGCTGTGCAACAGAAGAAACAAATGCAAAAAAGGGATGACACGCAACTCGCATTTGTTTAAATTTACCAAAGAAAGTGGATGTTTAAGCGCATCATGACACAGCCTAACATAAAGAACATTAAAAGTCGATATACATGAGTTCGTACAGGTCATCAACATTGACAAATAGACAAGGTTGTGCCAATTCTCGTTAATATCCTTCGAATTTCAGCGAGACAAACGTTCGATTCCTTCGATGTACTGGCACCATTGACATTAATAAACACGTCGTTCTTAAGCCGAAAGTTCCAACTTTATGCGAATTTCGCTTGACTGAGATAAGAAATGTGGCCAAGACAAATACAGGATGCACCATTTAGAGCTTCGTAGTAAGGAAAGAAATGATAGACGGGAAACTGGCGCGAGTTGCCCAAACAGCGATTAACTTTCATTTTAATTATTCGTGTAGCCGGGTTGTAGATAAAGCATGAAACGACTCTGTTATTTTTGTTCAGTGTTAGAGAATTTATTTGATTACACCAAATGGGTCTCTATACTATGGCACTAGCATATTGAAAATTTGTCTGTACGAGGGTTTTGTAATGTGTAGTGGAGAGACGCAAGCAGTGATGTGGCACCGTCATCAACATTGGGCGTGTGCGTTGATCGCAAGCGGTTCGTGCTGAGAATGTTGTTTCTGTGCTGGCGTTATAAGACAGCATTAAAGGCGGACCCCACCCCCATTGTTGGTATCCGCGGCTGGTAAAAAAAAGTCGAAGTTTCTCCCGCAACACAAAGCATTACTGGCGATAGCAAATTATTAAAGCTATACGAAGTATAAGTTCAGCAAATTTATTACCTGCATTAACTGCTATAAATATTTCCCTCCTAACTAAGTTACCAAGCAAGTTGTCACGCGCGCGCAGGCAAACACGAACACATCCCACTCTATGACCGCGGACACTCGCTGTCAGAACGGTGGCCTGATCAAAAGCGGCAGCAGCGGAGATCGAATTCCTCTTCGTGCTGAGCCTACAAGAGCCAGGAGGGAGAACCAAGGTGCACACGACCTCTACAAGATGTCAGCAACGCGGTGGCACAACTCACATGCCAAATGGCACAGGCGCAGCTAGCAGTGCAAGTAGAGCAAGTTTGCTGAGACATGGCAAAGACCAGTGCAAAGGATAGCATTCTTATTTCTTCTTTCGGGGGTTTACGTGCCAAAACCAGTTCTGATGAGGCACGCCGTAGTGGAGGCTCCGGATTAAATTTTAGCACCTGGGGTTCTTTAACGTGCACTACAACGCAAGCACACGGGCGTTTTTGCATTTCGCCTCTATCGAAATGCGGCCGCCGCGGCCGGGATTCGATCCCGCGATCTCGTGCTCAGCAGCGCAACGCCTTAGCTGATGCTGGCGGGTGCAAAGGCTGGCAAACTAGAAGCCAACGTGAACGAACTCATGCTCGCAAAGAAAGCAGGAAAACGCTCCGTACACCAAACCAGGGACAGAAATGCACCGTTCAGGCAGCAGCCTGGACCTGACCAAAGATGGCCGCAATGAACTAAGATTAGGCGGAAGGACGACACGATGATTCTACATTGGAATTGCCATGGCTTCAGGAACAAGGCGAGTGAGCTGCAACAACACGTGGTCTCACTCAAGAACAAACCTCGCGTGATAGTATTCGAAGAGATAACAAACTACGCGGATTCCCTGGGTATGTAACGTATGTGGATCCGACGGAGAAAGGGAGGGCAGCATTGGTACGCAATTGTACAGCTCCAACCCAGCACCTGACGGCACAGCGCGGATGCAAACAGACCCTCGTGGAGCTGCACAGTCGAGGCATAGAAACATGGAGAACGTGTTTATACTGAACATGTATTATAGACCTACCAAAAATAGAATATACATTGCGGGAACGAGGGAGCGATACAGGACGCAGTGAGCAAGGCAGGCTCCCGGCCGCTGCTCGTACTGGTGGATTAAAATACCCCTCTCACGAGGTGGGGATACCGGTTCTCTGCGAAGAGAGGGATTAAACTAGCATATTTTATAGAATGGCACAACTTGTCCCTATCTTATCGAGGCCGACTCCCCCACCTGCATGGGCACGAGCACGACCAGGGACACCACGCCGTACCTCTCGCTCCAGATGGTGACTCTGGACGCCTCATGACAAAACGTGGGAATGAATTTTTGTTCGAACCACGACGTAGTCAGGATCCCAATCAGAGGCCCAACCCTCAAGGCGAAGACTGGCACAGCGAGGATAGCCAATTGGGATAAGCTAGAAAGGAGAAAGAAGAGACGGATGAGAAGAAGGCACAATAATACAGACGTACGAGACCTGGGACAAACAGCAGCTCGAAATCGTAGAAAACACACGCAAAAGATCGCGAGCACCCACCGAACCTCCGTGTAGACGCCAGACTGGCACACCTGTGGGAAGCAAGAAGCAGCTTAACCAAACGCTGGAAAGGCAGAGCACAGCAAGAAGTTATGCAAGGGTATACGGTAAATAAACGACAAAGCAACAGACTACGCGGCGGAATTACGTAAAGAAAACTGGCTCGATCTCTGCGACGGCCTACAAGGAACCCTATCCGCCCGCAAAACGTGGCAACTCCCTAGGCACCTCATCGACCCAGTGACAAGCAAGAGCGAGACAAACAAGAATATGGCTCGGACCTTACGATAATTACGATGGAGATGTGGAGAAATTAATAGAAGGCATGAAAAATAAATTCATCAAGACGGAGAAGAGCAAGTAGTGGCCGGACCGTACCGAGACTCCCCAATGAGGTATTGGACAAACCGTTTACGGGCCAGGAGCTAAGAATTGCCATAGCAGAGAGCGACCAGAAGAGCGCTACGGGGCCGGACGCCATCACTTACCGACTACTGAGTAACTTGAGCGACAGAGCGAGAGCAGAGTTCCTCAGCCGCATGAATGAGACCTGGGAGAGCGACAAACTTCCCAGCAGCTGGAAGGAGGCAGAGGTTACGTCCATTCCAAAACGGATTCGCCCCCGCACAGCGACAATCTGAGACCAATCTCCTTCACGTGCTGCGTGGGCAAGGTGATGGAAAGGATGGCGTTAAACAGACTAAAGAGACACTTCGACGGAACCAACCAAATGCCGGACACCATTTTGGTTTCCGAAAGCACCTGAGTATGCAGGACGTGCCACACAGATCGAAGAAGAGGTGATGAAACAGGCCACGAGGCACTCGCCATATTGGCACTTGACCTCAAGAGCATTTGACAACGTCTGCCACGTTAGCATCCTGACAAACTCCAGGGAACTAGCTGGGGAGAAAGGACGTACAAGTACGCACGGGGCTTTCTAACAGATTGGAAAGGGAGAAGCAGAGGGGGGGGGGGGGTAGTCCCCACTCATCGAGTTGGGGACTAGGGCAACCCCTCAAGGCTTGGTCCTTTCGCCCTGTTGTTCAACATGGCACTGGCTGAACCTGCCCAAGGGCCGCTCGAATCATTGAAGGATTGGACACGCGCTCTAACGCCGATGACGCCTCAGGCTGGACGACGAAGGCTTGGATCCCCCGGATGTATACAAGACACGCTGCAGACGGCGGCTGAAGTGGTGGACAATTATGCCAAGAATTGCGGCCTAAGATGCTCACCACTAAAGTCAGAACTGGTGGTTGTCCGGCAGCGGGCACCGAAAAGTGTCAAGCAAGACATTAGAGTGGTGCTAGACGAAGAAGGCATGGGTGCCGGGCCCCAGTGCCAAGATCCTGGGACTGGTGATGACAAGCAAATAAGAAGGCGGAATCGTCGGTAAAAAAGCAAAAACACACGACAGAGCAAATGCTCACATACTCCGCAGAGTTGGCGCAGACACGCAGGGGAATGAAGCCGAACAACATCCTGCGGATCGTAACAGGCTTCGTGGTTTCCCAAGTACATACATGGCGCAGTAATCTCCTGCTGATCAAGTGGTCTACAGACACACAACAGCGTATAGAAGCTTCCAGTATGGACTGGGGTGGTCCTACCGGTTGGTGCTTCGGGCGCTCAAAGGCAATGAACCTCTGAGGGGGGAAAGAAATAGAATATATAACACGGGGTTCCGGCCCACTCAGCAGTGGAGGGCAATGAGTTTGCCCCCAACAGCAGGCCCGAAGCGCTGAGTCAGACGGGGCCACGGCCTCGAGAGGGAAGAGGAGAAACGCAAGAGTGAACCACTGGGCACGTGTACAAAGAACATGGTGGAAGTATTAACAGAAACTGGGAAAACGGAGCTTCCTCCCGGAGCACCAACAAAATCTCAAGTTGAACGAGGGGAGCAGCATGAAGAAACCATATAGGCAGATGCCAAGGACCAGTCTATCCTTCGTGTCGCGCACAACCGTCCGTGCCCACCGCATATATGCCCATCCAAGGGCGCGCGCTGGGCCGCACTGGTCTAAAACAATCCCGGAGCCGCAGTAGAAAAGGAAATGCCGCCACTAACTAAGCGCCACTGCGCCCCCCCCCCCTCCTAGTACCATACACATCGCTGCGCTCCTCCTCCCCCTCCATTTGCGCACGTGAGAGGATGGTGCACCCTCCCGACATTCCTCCCTTGCACGCTGCACGCGCGAGAAGACACCGACTCATCAAGCCACCACGCTTCTGGCTAACCGTTGTAAGCTTTCCCTCGCACCTACCGCATACAGCAGGTGGCCGCGGTTTCGTCCCACTTGGTCTTATATGGGACGTCACGGCGATAGCGGAAATTCCTCTGGAGAGTCGGTTATAATTGTCATTGCAAAAAATATAGACGGATCTTGAGGGTAGTGCAATCAACCACATCATCAGAAAGCCCTGGCTGTGACGAGAGAAGTATACGAGAACTGGCCCGTGAGACACGCGCCAGATATTTCAACGAACCACTTTGCACGAGACGAGCATACGTGCGATCGCGTCCTAGTGGTTAGAGCATTGGACTGCGGTTTGGAAGGCAGTGGTTCGATCCTACCATCAGACACGTATTTCTCTATGGCATTATAGGCGAACTTTGACAACTTTTAGAAGTATCTAACAGAGAACTTGAGGTGTCTTCAGCTACGCGAGCACGTCTCAGTGTTAACGAAATCTCAAGTTTAAAAGATACGATGTTATATAGAAATGCAGCCAGTTCCACGAAGTGAAATCTGTCGAAACAGTGGAGCTGTGGTCGCTCTGTTTCTGTGATTGTCGCGTATGTTTCTGCGTATGCCGCTCGCGCCGAGCGGCGTCCATCATGCGAAGAGCGCGCGGCGCAAACACCTGGCATTATACCCCGACGCTTAAAGCACGCTTAAGCTTCACCTTTAAGAGTAGAACTTCCCGTTCGCATCGCATCGTTCGCATCTAGCAAGTAGGCTTCATTGACTACAACGCAGAACGTGGGAAAGCCAGCTTACAAAGACCAAGCTTACACCGATCGCCCTAAAGTCGTCTTCACTTTTAAACAGAAATGCATTGCTGGGAAGACGTTTTTTCAGGGTGAATATCAATCTTATTATATTAAATGTGAAGGGCCTAGGCTCTTTCTTCATTCTTTTATTAATTGTATGCTATTGTCCCGATGGACGCAATTGCAAGGGTAAGTATGTAAATAAATTCCCCTTTTCAAGTGAAGCATTCTTGAAAGACGCACATGATGGGCTGCAGTACACAGCAGGTACTGCAGATAACATTTTGCACCATTTAATGCTCATGCTTCCTCTCGAGACTTCGTGTACCAATTAAAGGGATAACTATTTCTTCCTGAGGCACGGTGGTCTCACGTCCGGTATTTCTGTAAAAATGAAACCTGCTGCTAATAAATATATGTCATAGGTACTTTGTTAAAGGAAAGCAGTTTTACAGATAAAGATAAAGGAGCCCTTTTGAATTAGGTAGTACATTTGTTATGAGATATGCCAGGACCATTACCATTTACTCCTTCGGAACAGTTACTGAAAAATGACCCAATCCAAATTTGTGGAATACAGTAGAATCTTAATTATACAAATTAAGAGTCGTCAGCGCTAGAAAGCGCTGGTCACTCTAAAGGCTATGTCAGTATGTTTAATACTGACAAACTGCTGTAGCGGAGGGTAGGGATCACCAAGTGGCTGCTAGAGGTCCTGCGTTCGAATCTTGGCATTGGTGAAGTGTAATAAGGATTGTTTTATTGTATCATTATTTCGTGTACAATTATTGTATGAAACTCAATGCACGAGGTTAAACTTGGTTCATTATTTTATGGCTACACCGCGTTGGAGCCTCCACTGCGCTGTGGCTACCGAAGCGCTCCCCGTCGGCGCTCGTTAGCGTCACGATGCAGTACTTCGCTTCACCGCTTCTGTATGGCGGCGCCGGAGACGACGTTAGATCCGTTGCCGGAAATCAGTCGTGAAACCCGGCATAAAACACTTTCGCGTTAAAAAAACCTACAGACAAAGCCAGATCAAATCCCGGTCACGGCGGCCGCGTTTCGATGAAGGCGAAATGCGAAAACGCCTGTGTGGTTGCATTGTAATGCACGTTAAAGAACCCTAGCTGGTCAAAATTGTTCCGGAGCCCTTCACTGCCGTAAATTTCAGAGCCTCATAATCAGTCATTCCAGTGCCTTATAATCAGAACTGGTTTTGGCACGTAAAGCCCCAGAAAGAAGAAGGATATCCAGTTATAAAGACGGCAAGCCGTTACGTGGCAGAGCGGCGCCTTTAATTAGATGCTTCTGTGCATTGTTCAACTTGGCTTAGGTTTAACCCTAGTCGCCACGTGTAAAAAATTATCCGTATAATTGTAGAATTTGCAAAAATACCATCTCTCACGACAAATGATTGCACGCCTCCGAAGGGAACCGTTGTAAAGCAAAAAAAGAAAAGAAAGAAGAACACAGCTCACATATCAAAGATATTGAGACACAAGGAAGAAAGTAGCAGTGAAATCTATTTACAGCTGATATTACAAGAGACAGGCGGCGCAGGCAAGTCCATAACGTTGTTTTCTTCCGACACCAGCTCGTGCCCATCTTCTTCCACCTTGTTCCCAGCGTTGTAACATATGGCCCTCCGGCGTGGAAGCAACGTCCGGGTGCGTCTTATGTAGACGAAGACTGGTAGCGTTTGAGGCGGCCAACATGCACGACGTCACGGGGAGGCTGGGCAGAGCAATCGGGAGTCGTGACCGGGGAGATTTCGTATGTTACAGGTGTCACCTGTCGGAGGACCCGGTAAGGACCAGCGTAGCGCGACATTAGCTTTTCTGATAGACCCACGCGTCGGCTAGGAGACCATAGAAGGACAAGGTCCCCGGGAAAAGAAATTAGCGTGACGGTGGCGACCGTCATATGTGATCTTCTGCTTGTTCTGCGAAATCGAAAGGCGACGATGAGCCTGTTCGGCTGTGCCAATGACGTCTCGGGCGTATTCCGACGTAGAATTCTGAGCGATGGGCAGGACGGTGTCGAAAGGCAATACGGGGTCGCGGCCGTACAATAGATAAAATGGTGAGTAACCGGCTGTGTCGTGACGCGAGGAATTGTACGCGAATGTGACGAAGGGGAGAGAATTGTCCCAGTCACGGTAGTCATCGGAAACGTACATTGATAGCATGTCGGTGATGGTGCGATTAAGGCGCTCAGTCAAGCCGTTCGTTTGCGGATGGTAGGCAGTAGTGAGCTTGTGCTTGGTGGCGCAAGAACGGAGTAGGTCGTCCACAACTCGGGAGAGGAAATACCGGCCGCGGTCTGTAAGAAGTTGACGAGGAGCGCCGTGATGAAGGATGATGTTGTGCAAAAGAAACTCAGCGACGTCGGTCGCACAGGATGTCGGAAGAGCTTTGGTAATCGCGTACCGAGTTGCATAGTCGGTAGCGCCAGCAATCCACTTGTTGCCAGAAGCAGATATAGGGAAAGGTCTAAGCAGGTCTAACCCAACGCGAAAGAACGGTTCGGATGGCACGTCGATAGGTTGAAGGCGACCAGAAGGGAGTAGAGGTGGCTATTTCCAGCGCTGACATAACTGGCAAGAAGCGAGGTAGCGGAAGACGGATCGGTATAGACCGGGCCAAAAGAATCGGCGTCGTACACGATCGTACGTGCGAGAGACGCCAAGGTGACCAGCCGTGGGTACATCGTGTAACTGTGGTGGCACGCAGATGACGGGGAACGACAAACAGCAGCTCGGGGCTACTAGGGTGCATACTGCGCCGATACAACGTGCCGTCCTGGATGAGAAACATTCGAAGGGAGGGGTCGGACGGCGCAGACGCGAGCTTGTCCATGACGTCACGTATGTAGGGGTGACGGCGCTGCTCGGTGGTGAGGTCAGAGAATGCAGAGAGCGAGGGAACAGGAGTGTCGATCGCACAAATATCCGGAGGGTCGACAGGATGACGTGACAGACCGTCGGCATCTTGGTGTAAACGACCCGACTTGTAGGCCACGGGACTTGTAGGCTAGGGGCCAAAACCACCATCTGATTATGCGGCATGCCGTAGTGGGGGACTCCGGATTAATTTTGACACCATGGGTTTTTTACATTCGCCTAAATCTGAGTACACGGCAGTTTTTGCATTTCGCCCCAATCGAAACGCGGCTGCCGAGGCCGGGATTCGAACATGCGACCTCGTGCTTAGCAGGGCAACACCATAGCCACTAGGAAGCCACGGCGGGTCAAGTGTTCGCATTCAGCACCGCGTTCTGCAGCATAGTGAAGGCATGCCTGCCCAACAAGAAGGCAAGACGCGGAGGCCCGAGATTGGCCCACTTTTGATTACACTGTCTCCGTGATCAGCCCAGTTTTCGTCACACCGTCTCCCGGCGGGAAGGTGACCGAGTAGAAGGTGACCGCGCCAAACTCCAAGGAAGAAAGAATGTAAGGAAAGCTTCCCTTTAATAAGGGAAATTATCTCTTGAAGGTGTCTGCATGTTGCAGTGAGGATATTTATATACCGTTTGCTCTTTCCTTGCCAAATGCCATCTAGAACAAAGCCGGTCATCGGTATATTAAATGCGAAGCATTTCTTGGCGAACATTTGCCACTTCGAGAGTATCTATGGAGAGCATAGAGTTTCTAAATAAAAAACCTAGAGGGAAAAGTGGCGCTAGTGTCTACGGGGGTTCTCCTGAACGTCGCCTCAACCTACATGGGAATGATGGGAAGTACAGGCTTCGGATTGACTTCTGTCTTGAAACTGGTGGCGTTTGCATGCGGCGCAGTAAACGAAGCTGTATTAAAACATTTTCGTGCAAAAATTAATTTTATTTATGTTGTGTTTTATATAATGCATAATACATTGAATAAAGTTTGTATGACTTTGAGATTGAAGCATGGTTTACCACCAGGGTATGCATCGTTCTGCCTGATTTAGGGCCATTGAATAATTATTTATTTACTTTCACAACAGCAATAACAACCGTGCATGGGCTTATATAAAAAATACTCATCAAATATTTGTGGGAATAAAAATTTTCTATTATGAGAAAAGTGTTGCGCCTTTGAGAGAAATGTTACAAGTGTCGTCTGCTACGACGCCTGCTCGCTGCGAACGCGGGGAAAGTGAACTTTTCTCGCAGACGCACTTGCGTCTGCGCAGACGCACTTGCGAACTCTCTCGCTCTTTCGAAAGGCTGCATCGGCTGTCACGATTGATGAACGTCTTCGAGTACTTTTAAACACATCTGCTGCAGTGCTATCTTGGACGCTTGTGGCCTCTTACGAGCATGCTTCACTATATTTTATGTTGACGTACCACTTCTTCTGAAGTGCGCGCCAGCAACTGTTATGTCGTGGCTTTGCGCTTACCCGTTTTGCGACAGCAGACTACAGCCAGGAAGCAGCAACCTTTCCTACCACAAGTAAGTTTGTGTTCTCAAATGTCCTGAAACAACCATTTCAATGAACACATAAACGAGTAATGTGCAATGAAGCCCGCAATCAAATTTGATTGTCAAGCCAGTAGAAGAGCAACTATGTAGCAAACAAAATGCTTTATGCAAGCAGTCAGCAGTCGCTTTCTCGTCAGGGCTTCGTCAACACGCCGCGACACAAGCATCGTTCCAGCCGCTAGCTCAGCACGCTATCGCCATAGAATAAAGAACCCTATCGCTACTTCGAGCGACCAAACAAATACAGAGAGCTCAAGAGTTTTGCGCCGCACTGCCCCACTGCGGATTGTAGCAACTGCGCTTGGAGCAAAACTAGCGAAACCAAAACTGACAAAAAAATACCTGTAGACTAGTTCGCCAGTCAACAGAATACCAATCCGTAGCCTGTACTTCCCATCATTCCCATGATAGTTGAACGATCGCAGCGCCACATTGCCCTCTAGTTATAGTAATATGAAACTCTATGATGTAGAGATCTGGCCGCATACGTCTTGGTGCTCTCGCGGTATTTCCGTTAACTTGGTATGCACCAGAATTAGTATAGAGTGGGAAGAGTGTAACGAGCATAAATGATTGGTCATGACAAGAATATTACGAAAGGCGTGTCATGTGGGCCATGAAACAGCCGCCTCATGATCGTTTCGTTAATTTGATATGTACCAAAACTGGCATAGTACGACAAGAGTGTATGACGAACATAAATGATACGTCATGACAAAAATGTCATTACATGCGTGCTATGTAGGTCAGGAAACATCCTCCTACGTCTTGGTGGCCTCAAGGTCGTTTCGTTATCTTGGTGCCGAAATTGGCGTAGTATGACGAGAGTGTATGGAAAACATAAATGATGGGTTATGACATAAATATCGTAAAATGCGAGTCATGTAGGTCATGACACGGCCGCCTACGTCTTGGTGCTCTCAAGGGCATTTCGTCAACTTGGTAGGCTCCAGCACACTGCTTCGCAAAACATCGATTCCCTCAAAGCGTGGGATCTACCGGCGAAGCTTGATATTGCCAGGCAAAACGAAAAAAAGCGTATGTTAGTCGCCTGTCCACAGAAAGCTATCATCATCAGCATTGGCTCAAGCGTCGTCGTTGTCTACTTCCGCAGATGGCTCATTGACGCCCCTCGGGTTGCGCTCGTGCTCGGCGCGCGCTCTTGCCACTGCTCCCGCGTTCGTCGTTGTCGTCTTCTTCCACAGCTGACTGCGTTCCCCCTCTTCTCTTCTGTCGTCGTAATGGAGAGGCCGCGTTTACAGGTGTATGAGCCATTGATTAACGGGGTATGAGCCATTCATTGTCTTACCGCAACGAACACATTTAATTTTGAACCAATTTAATTTACAAGAATCTCAAGAAGCAGTGGTGGGCTAATGCTGCTGACCAAACTGCTGAGCAAATTCGGGACAGCGAACGTAAGCGACAACGGCGGACCGCGGGCATACCTTCAGTGACGTAGTTCTCTTCATCGCAGCCGAACGTGTGTTTAACCACATTAAGAAACGAAAAGACGTAACCAATATTTGAGAAAGACTTTAATGAACCGTGGGGATTAACTCAGTGAAAAACACCAGGGCCTCACGTTACAGCTTCGCTGGTTAACCCTCTTTAAGGAGTGCTTGATAGATTGATAGGACATTAAGCAATATAATACCAAGAGCTTGCTGGCGCAAGCCCCCAACCTGTCAAAAAGGGGTCACTCATAACATCTATCTATCGATCCATGCAAATGCGTAGTTCCACAGCGAGATCAAAGGCCTTCGATACTTTTGGAAGATCCAGGTGCAAGACCGGAAACCACTCAGCCTAGCGCTCAGCACGGTGCATATAGGCAAACAATATACAGGGTGTTTCATTTTAGCTACACCAATCTTTTTAAATTGCCCGTGGCAGATAGCACAATTATACTCCTTGATCTCAACTACGCGATGAGGCGGCCGTTACTTCTACGAGAAATCAAGATGCCTAATTGAATAATTAACATAATTACGTGAATGAACGTTTTAATTAATGATTTTACGGCACATCTTTCAATCCACGAATTATAGCCTTTGAGTTCGCAAGGCGTATCCACTTGGAACTAATTCTCAGGACTGATCCAGTTTGAAGATATTAATTTTCAAAGTGTACGACGAAATGCATAGGCGTTCCAGTTAACTTTTTGAGGAAAACGTTGTTTGTTTTATGCATTGAAGCACAAAGTGAACTAGAACGCCAGGCATTTCGTCGGACACTTTGGAAATCAATATCTCGAAACTGGTTCGGTCCTGAGAATTCATTCCAAGTGGATACGCCTTGTGAACTCAGCGGCAATAATTCTTAGATTTAAAGATGTACCGTGAAATAATATAATTAAAATGTTAATTCTCGTAATTTTGTTAATTGTTCAATTAGTCCTTTTGATTTCTCGTGGAAGTAATGACCGCCTCATCGAGTAGTTGCGATCCAGGATTAGAACTGTGCTATCTGCCACAGGCAATTTTTAAAAATCTGGTGCAGCTAAAATGAAACACCCTGTAGAGTGTAAGCGTTCGCGAGTTCCTGCTGGGCAATTTCATGACGAAAGCAGTGATGATGAGCGTCGACTAAACCGGTTTGGCCCTTGGTGGGGGTCACGTTCGCAGCGAATGATCCCGCTGGCATGATCCGACAAACAGGTGGCGGTGTTGTCAGTAGCGATTTGCCTGAGGAGAATACAACAGCATTGGGAATACGGGCAAACCTGTAAACGAAGTAGTCTCGAAGAAGCATTGCACAGCACAACAAAGGCGTGGCCTATGTATGTCCGACACCTCACCAGCTCGGCATCAGCGCTGTGGGACAGCTGTAACACATATGATACGTAGCCGCCGTAAGCTTCTATGTACGTTTGCGTCCACTACACTAACTGATGGTTGACTGGTAATTTTCCTTATAACGGGCTTCTGTAAAAATGCACGCCGTTTTTTTATGTGACTCTCAGCGCACGATCATATTGGTCGTGCTCGCGAAACCATACCTTTGCATTACGTGGCTTTGATATATATAACCAAATTTCCAATCAACACGGCAGGTTTCCAGCAGTTTTTGGTCCTCAGAATGACGTGGGTCATAACATAATCTATCTACCAGTCAGGCCTAAGCAT
This sequence comes from Dermacentor silvarum, assembly GCF_013339745.2. Classification (NCBI taxonomy): domain Eukaryota; kingdom Metazoa; phylum Arthropoda; class Arachnida; order Ixodida; family Ixodidae; genus Dermacentor; species Dermacentor silvarum. The sequence continues at coordinate 162,641,713 of NC_051156.1, forward strand.
TTGTGTTAGTGGAATCACAGAATGTGCCAAAAGTCCTCAGGTGTGATAGCTCATTTGCTAAAGGGACACGCGGTGGTGCAGCTTCCGTACCTTTTTATAGTGCGGAGCAGCAAGCGAATCGACCACCGGTGCGGAGTGCCCTCGTAAGTTCTGTTTTCCCCGCACCTTCACCTAAGTGTGACGAAGACGATAGCAAGATGAGAGATACATTTACACGCAAGATAAAGAAGTTAAGGTTAGGCAAGATTGTTAAGACGAGCTAGGTTAAGGGATACCCCGCTGAATCATCCTTACAAAGTTATTGTCTCATTCGAACTGTCCAGCAACTTCGCCGTTTGCTCATTACACGCGTAACGATATCATAAATACTTGGGTAGAGAATTCGCTATAGCCTCCGAGAGGTGGTATACGCGTATGACTAAATGGCGACTCGGTGCCTAGACTTGAATACAGAGAAACTTAGGAAGGTTCGCAACAAGTTTCACACACACACACACACACACACACACACACACACACACACACACACACACACACACACACACACACACACACACACACACACACACACACACACACACACACACACACACACACACACACACACACACACACACACACACACACACACACACACACACACACACACACACACACACAAAAAAAAAAAACGCTCTTTATGCTAGTATTTCAACTGCACGGTCAAATAGTGTCACTTTAACATGCTATTAGTTTATATAACTGATGGAATATGTTCTGAAATCGTGCAGGTTTGTTGGATTCAGCAGACCAGACACCCCGTCCAACACGAGCCCAACCAAAGAGATGGTTATGATGGTCCACAGCTGTAATAAGACGGTAAGTCTGCTCAGTACATACTGAACTCACTGCTTGTACTGAAACTAAACAAACACCTTCACCTTAAAATTAACTTTGACTAATCTAAAGACGTAATACTACCCTATGGAAGTTCTCATGCTTCGAGTTTGTTTGAAATTTTAAGAAAATTGTTTCTATCTTATTGCGAAATTTCGTGTGGAGAAAGGCATTGCTTCCATGATAATTCGCACTTTCCAGGTGGCTACTTATAAATATTGAACAATCGGCTGGCTAATTATTTACTTCAGGACACATCTTGATATTCAAATTTTAAGCCGAGCAGTAGAGTAGTGATGTATGTTCCCCCAAAATATTCAGACAAGCGCCACATTCGAAATATCGGTCTTCAAAATTCCCTACAGAATGCGTGCATTTTCTTGATAACGCGCAACTTTTACCATTTTGAAGCCATTAACTGGAATTCCGGTGTCTTTTGTAGCATATTTTGAATATTTCGACGGTGGATATTACGAAAGTGCGGCTAGTTTTACAATGTATGCTAAGCAAACATGACATCACTTCAGCTGGGCTTCAATTTCGTATTTGCAATACGTTGCATAATGTCAATATGTTATTTAGCTAGCTAACGCTTTTAAATATTCAGTCGGACAAGGCAATCATTTTCTATGTAGGCAATTTGCGCCTCAAGTATAATGCACTCGAAAAAGTAGACCAACAGTAGCTGTCACAGAAAATAAAAAAAATGTTTGAGATACAACTCAGAATATATATATATATATATATATATATATATATATGAACAAGAAGAAAGGGAACCGAGGGGCACGATATTTATTATTCATATCATACGTAGCCAACAAACAACGGCACCACGGCCAACAGAGGGGAAATTACTTGTATACTTACTATTTGAAATCAAGAAGTGATAAATTAATGGAAATGAAAACGGATTAAAAAGCAACTGTCCGCAGGTGGGGAACGATTCCACGTCTTCGCATTACGCGTGTGGTGCTCGACCATTGAGCTACCGCGGAGCCGTTTTCCCATCCACTTTCTGGTGTATTTCTGTCTTACTACTAGAATTAACCCTCGGAGTGTTAACCAGCGCCACCACTCACAAACCTCAATTTTCATTTTCATTAATGTATCATTTCTTTAATGCAATTAGTAAGTACATGTAATTTCCCCTTTGTCAGGGTAAATATCCACAGCGAAGTAAACGCATCTATGAAGCGGTTTATTGACGTTTCAGCCGGGGTCCGACCTTAATCGGAAACTGATTCTGCCGGCCGGACCCCGGCCGAAACGTCAATAAACCGCTGCATACGCGCGTCTACTTCACCGTTTGTATATCTATCGATCTACCTATGTATCTGTCTATATATATATATATATCCAAATGAGGATGAAACCACCTGTATGTTGTTAGCAGCTAGCAGGAACCAACTGAGGCCTCCTGTACTTTTTGGGTTGTTCATAAATCATTGATCTGCAATGATGGGATGATTCTTTTTAATTACTATATTTACAGGAGATCTGAAATTATTAGTTTCTAGAAGAAACTCGAAAAGTCTAGTTTCAATTCTGGCTCGCGATGTTTTGCCTGGTTTATTTCTTCGCGTGTTGGAAAAATACCGCGAAATATGGACAATATCATCTAACTGGCTGCCCGTTTGCACGTCGCAGCAATTGTGCTTTCAAACACATCGTAAACGAACCGTACGCGCTCTAATATTATTTCCTAACCCACCGGTTGCATCGCCTCAAGAGGACGTGTATTGGCTAAGGCCAGCAATAAATGCCACCTTGCGGCGATCCTCTCAGAACATACGACCTTTTGTAACAACGGTAAGCTGGTTGACAAAGCCATGTTATGAAATTTTGTAGGGCATGATATGGATTGGCATGTCAGGCAAGGACGTTAATGTCGGAGCCATCTTGAAGAAAGCTCGGGCGTAACATTTATGACAGGGATGGTCCATTACGCGGCAGATTTAGTTCGTTGGCAACATTTCTGAGAAGGGCACTGCTGCGGCGCTCAGCTCCAAGACGCGTCCGCTTTTTTAAGTTGTGAAATTCGTCAACAATACAGGCGGCTACCTGGACATCTACCTGGTTTGCTAAAACGCATCGCAGCCCCGAATGTAATTTTCGCGCAGGTTTACTTGACTATGTATGAGACATATGCCTACTAAGAAGGTCGGAAAACGCCACATTTTATAGTGGCCACAGATTACCGGGCAAATTACGTCGAAGCATCTGGCCAGCAGTATCTCACCACTGGTCACCTAATCGCGGTCTACGAGTGTAAAGTAGTGCGCAGGCATGACCTTTACAAGAAAGTAGCACATCGGGTGGCTACATGCCACAGCCGTGAACTGACAGCATGCCTCAGCCGAATTGGCGCGCAATACTCCCGTTAATCGGCGTACGTTCTATCCGCAGGCGACTGGCCTCACGGAAAGGCAAAACCCTATCCCTCACGCCCGCAGGCACTTTTCATGACAAAATTGACTAAAAGAAGTGTTGGTGTTTAAACTTGGCGTAACCACGACTTGATGATCAGGCACGTCATAGTGGCGAACTGCGGCTTAATTTTGGTCACCTGGGGTTCTCTAACGTGCTCCGAAAGCTAAGCATGCCAGGGTATTTTTATATTTCGCTTCTATTGAAATTAAGCCGCAGCCAGCGCGTTCCGATACGGAACATTATGCCTCGATAATCTGAATGGGACGAGGATTAATAAAGCGCTAATTTTCTTAATAACATTGCGCTACAAACTTCCACTAGGAAGGCGCCGCACGAAATCCTGTATGGAGAGTTGCCGCAGGGAAAAGCTGCCAGCAGTCTGATCAGCTCTGTTCCCGACCAGGGACCAACAACTATCTGATGGTCTATCAGAAAATAAATTCATAAGAGCGTCTCACGTACACATTAAACAAAGAGGAAGGAAGAAAGTAAAAGTAATGGAAGTTGGCTACGCTGAGCCCAATTGGCTACCTCGATCGCTCTGTGGAAGAGAAAAAGGGGACTGAAGAATAAAAAAATGTGGTTGATCCCTCTTATATAGGAATCGGTATAGAACACGAAAGTGAAACGTGTCTTCACAGAAGTAGTGTAATGTTTATTGCACATTGATATATAATGTCTATTGGTGTTTTGTGGCTAAAGCGCCCTTAGGCTTTGATGCACCCACGCTGACGCCTGGTGGCACGTCTCCTCCATCACGACTACCAACGTCGATGACCATGAGCAACCGTCGTGCATATGGAAGCTGCACTACGCTGCACACGCTAGCACAACGCGAAAGACGAAGCACGTAACTGACACACTAATACAACGCGCAAGACAAAGCACGTAACTGAATCGTCACCGAGTCAAATCAGCGCGTACAGCGCGTCGTAATTGCAGCCTCCGCGATCAACTTCAGAAACATTTTCAGAGCTAATTGCGGAGGCCACGCTCCGCTGTGCTGAGTACGGTGAACGCCACCTAGTAGTGCTTCTGCGAGAACGCGTTGGTAGTGCTTCTTGATGCCAGCGTCCCTTCGAATGCTGGCATCGAGGCGTCGTAGTGCTGAGACCACCGAAGCGTTCACTGTCGGTGCGCGTTAGTGTCATAATGCAGTACTTCTCTTTTCTGCTCGTAGGCGGCGGCACCGCCCCGAGCAAGAGCGCGGGTACACGGAGGAGTGTTAGATATATAAGGCGCTTCGTGTAGCTCTCTGCAAATGCGTTTGTGGCGCAATGGGTTAAACGCTCGGCGATCTATCGTCGCGGACCGAGAGGTCGTGGGTTCGATTTCCAAATTTTGCATGTTTGTGGAGCTTTTTCTTCTGGTTTCTTTCTTTGTATTATGTTCGTGTATGTTCGTGTGACGTATTTCCGTGACGGAAATACGTCAGTGAAGTCTTGGTGGACCCCGGCATAAAACACTTTCGTGTTAAAAAAAAAAAGAACGTGGAGAAGTTCAGAGTGTGTACGGACACACATGCAATGAAGTTTTCATTGCTCAATTTATCACAAATGGTCATTAAGACTGGTGCACCTATGTAAGTGCAGAAGTGCTTTTGTCGCTTGAGAAATCGCAGACGCTTGTGTATATACGTTCCTTATATCCTCTTCTGTAAAGGGCCTTTGGTCCAAGGGCGGTAAAATACATTAGGATCGCCTACATCAACTTTTGATGATGAAATGTGAGAGCAGAGTGTTACCAGTTAATCAGCAAAGAAGCGTATCATTAAAATTTGTGGGCAGTGCGCCATCACAGACGGCTTAGGGAAAAACATCTGGCTCGTTACGATCTCCAATTCAATAGCCGGCTGCGATAGACGCAAAAAGTAAAGGTTTGCAGTGCATGTTTCACGTTTCAAGAACGGGGCTTGAACTAAGAGAAAACATATTTTTCATATCACATATTCAGCATGACCATGTGAAGGCAGATGAATAAATTGTGCAATAAAAAAAAACGAATGAATAATTCAGAGTACGTTGTAGAATAAATTAAAAATATACACGCGATATCTATTAGTAACTCATGTAGAAATGACTATAAATGCTAATGTCAACTTACCTTCTACTAATTTTTTTCCAGTGCAATCCGTCAATGAATGTGACCTGTTCAATGAAGGGCTGCATCTGCGTACTTGTGGACAACGCTACTGAAGGATATTGTTACAGCGTGGACTGGAACGCACCGGATTATTACGATTTGCCTTCAAACGAGAGTTTACAGGCGGCGGCGCCACGATACGACTAGAAAGATAAATAAAGAACTCGTTCTCATCCAATACAGTTCACAAAAGCCAAATAGTGGATTTCGCTTAGCTCCGGAAGTTTTACAAAGACGTTCTACAGGAAAATGTGTGCGGCACATAGAGGTGTTATAATGGAGCTCGAGTGGTTCCTTGTCTGTCGCCTTATATATTTTTGTTGTGCGATACACTCAACCACGGGACATGAACTAGGTAAAACTCGTGCGTTGCTCCTAATGGGGAGCTAATGCCATATGACGTTGCGTAACACATCGTCACTGAAAACTGTAGAATGAAGCGCCAAGGAAACCTCAGTGGTAATCTCGTGGGGACGCACTTGCCGCTTGTTAACCCTAATTGCCCACTCATACGAAGGCGCATGTGTGTTTTTAGTCAAATTCATCAGTCAAACTTGTCACTTATTTTGCATATCGGTTTATTTGCGCTTTCATACACTTGTATTTGTTATTCGCTGCATCGCCTCATGGTCCTCCCGCTGTCTAAGCGCACGTCCACACCCACTTCTGCCAAGGGCCGCGTTATTTTTGTGATATGGAACACACGTCCCTACGCCAGCGACTGCATGCGTCAGAATACAACCAATGACGATTTATATCGGTCACGAATGTTAGCATTAAAGGCGGTCCAAAAACCAGTGCCTATACATGACGGAGAACGACTGAAACGTGGCTATATATAGTCGAGGGGTGGGCACGAACGAAACGAAAAAGCCTTCCATTAAAAAGTTATATTTTATTCACGATACATTCAAGAAAATTACTATTCACTTCAGGTAATTTCAGCGTCCTAAGCAAATGGTGATGTGCGGTTGTTTTATTATTCAAGATTTATTGGTTCACCTCTACAGAGCCTACCGACTAACGCTGCTGCCATTACAAATCGCAGAGTCGTGCAAGCCTATGTACAAATGTAAAGAAATTACGAGGCTTTCGTCACACTTGGTTGTCGGGCCGCGCTATGAGGTAAGGATGCAAGAAAAGCAGTTGAACTCATGTTGAAAGACCCAAACTACATTGATAAAAACTACAAAAACCAAACTACAACCACACAGAACCTTACGGCATATGACATGACACGCATAACACGCCAAACCAAAGTGCTCACGTTGGTTTCGACGGGAATTCAGGGCGCAGGCTCCTTTCCCAAGCGTATCACCCCTGAAGGAAGCCGAACGCCAGGCCGGGGTAACGCTTGTACCCTTTTGAACCAGTGGGTGCCCGGCGGCGGTGGGAATCAAACCCACAGCCTCCCGCAGCCGAGGCGGGCGTTCTACCACTACAAGAAGAACTAAAGCTGGTATTAGTCCGAGAAACACAGAGTTCAGCACAGCTCACGGTACGGTGGGAAGAAGATGGCTGTTGCCAAAGCCGCCACGACCGCTCAGCAGTCAGCCTGCATCCGAGCCGCAGTGCACGTTGCAGGAAAGGTCAGCCTGCCAAGCGGACAGCTTGCGCGCGAACCGCTGTTCTCGGTGCGTATGCGGCCATTAGCAAGGACATAAACGGTGCTCCGCTGAACAACTGACCGAGGAGACGCTTTGCCCGCGATCCGCAATACTCGCCGCAAGATGTTGCACAGCAGGCCGACCCACGCTCCAAGCTGCAGATCTCTAGCTGGCGAATGTAATGGCCAAGGGCAGCGGCCGGGCTGCGGCAGCTCCATGGACGGCCGTGCACCCTGGAGCCTTGATCGCCTGCGCCGACACTTCGGCCTGCTGTCTTCCGTCTCCGGCTGACCAGCCGCGTCTCTCACCACGAAGCATTTCGTCACGGGCTTGCCATACGTGGCCCAATCGTGGCACGACGTACCTGTTGATTTGGTGAGATCACTCACATACGTGGGCCCAATGGCAAAAGGTGATGATGATGATGATGACGATGACATCCTCAACACATGGCTTGTACCTCCTCCGGGAGATCGGCCTAGAATTCGGCACCTGAACTTTTAGATACGGTTTCTGAAACTACAGTTACTGTGCAGTTTATTAATCAGCACAGACAGATTAATTTTCCTAAACTGCTCAATTTATATATTATTGACATGCTTTAAAAACTGAAATTTCTCAGAGAATTGAAAAAGTAGGGATTTAAAATTTTTTTTCGTCGTGTTGACTGAATGAAACTACAAACGGCATCAAATACGTCCCTGTGGCTAAAGCCAAATACCGAGGCACCGAAAGTGAGTACTGTTTCTTATGCTAAATTTAGCCCTAATTCGGCAAGCAGAATTTCAAGAAGTCTTTTTCTTTGTAATTTATACCGACGACATATTAAAAAATTGTGTTCTACGGTTTCTATTTCTACACAGAATTGACACAGCGGTGATGTCGCCAGACCAGCCCTGTGTAAATATAGGTTCAATGTTGGGACACGGCCGCGCAATTTTGTGATTATTAGTTCTGATTGTCGTGATGGACACCAATGCATTTTCCACGGAAATTTTAGGTGCTGAAGTTCATTTGATGATGTTATTGTTTCAATGATATCTCTACGAATTGAATCGCGGTTACGAATCACGGTTATTTGTGCCACCACTGGAAGGACCGATATTATCGGTTCATTGAGGGATGCTCGCACTAATGAATCGGCCATTTCATTGAAATATAATCCGCAGTGCCCTGGTGGTGAAAGAACCCGTGCACACTTTGTCATCGTTGGTGTCGTTTTCTTTCACTCATCACAACAACGTTTGTATCGTGCAGAATGCTGTAGCTCGCTTCAGCGCAATGGTTTTGGACATCAGATTTATTTATTTGCGTGATTCTTCAAAGCACGGCATGCAGCTCAGCCCCGATTTCATCTAGGCTAGTGCAAGGCTTTTGTGGGCAAACGAAGGTGCGACTGGAGACGCTCCGGTGTGGTGCATCTAGACGGGGCGGCATCCGAAGCGCTGTATACCACGTGATGACGAAAGCGGAGCGCTACGTGAAGAAATGCTGTGTTGTGCTTGTTCATTCTCCCTCACACAAGTTTAGTGGTTACTAAACTCAGCAAAACTCGTAGGTTAAAATGCTTTCTGAATTATAGTACGATGCGACGTGGTCTTTTCTGATAAGTGTTGAAAAGCTTACACAGTGTCGCAGGTAGTTATGGGTGCTTCAAGAGTCTTAATAAATTTCGCGTAGATTGTTGTATATTGTCTTTGTCTTGACGATACTACATCGTTAGTCCATTTCGCGATAAGTATTTCGTTTTGTGTATGTTGGGTGCATAATACTAGCGAATAGGAGTGAGGTCGCTAGTGAAACCTATCTGAAGCTGTCATTCATCCCCGTCATATCCTCTCACATTCAAAGGAACGTTGAGAAGCAGGTTTAAGGATGGCCTAGTTCATAAGCTGGGACGCGGTACAGTTTTGGAAAGAAAAAAAATATCGCTTCAATAAACCAATTTAAGCAAGAGAATGGAAAATTGGGCGAGATGGTACAGGCAATTTATTTCTGGTTTCTAGAGCTCGTTCTGCTTGCTTATAATCTTCGTCTGTGTCGCCTGCTTCTAGTTTTCTAGTCTTCGTGCTATAAACTCAAAACCGATTTGAGCATTCGGGCCAAGGAGTATAACATCACGATGTTGATACCTGTTCCAGGCGTGACGTCATGCTTTTTTTCTGTATTTTCGTATGAAAGAAGTTGTCACCCCTACACACTGATTGTAACGGTTGCAACACGGCGCCAACTTATGGACATGTGGGCTTCTATGAAAGCTTCGCAGCCAGTTTCCATGTACATTAGGCCTAGTTTGTGCTTAATGTGCAGATGTACATTCATGTATATAACAGCAAAGCTGTTGGTGCTAAAAGAAGCGCTCAAAATCCACAATTTTATGAAAACAAAAACTATGTCATCTTGGAAATTTTAGGCGCACTTTGAAGTGGTTGAGATAATTAAAGGTTAACTCAGCACTTTCCTATTTTTGCGCAATTAAACAACCTTTCTGCTCCTAAGCCCCCTACTGTAATGCCCTCGGGAGAAATCAGGTATTAAAAGACAAAATGACATAAAAATTAATGATCAAAGCCTTAGAAGGCAACCGAACAGGGCTACTGGCAGGACAAAGTAAAGACGACAGACACAGCGCTATCATTTCCGACCAGCATAGAGCCGTTATGTGGAACTGCACTTAGGCGATCAACAATGGCAGCTAGGTTATAGTTAGAGAAAATGGGGGGGGGGGGGAGGGGATTGTATGGGGGACGGCTACAGAAAGTTTGAAGTATGTATAATAACTGCAAGCTTTGTAAACGACTACTGAGTACTCGATTTCTACCAATTTTTTATGCCTTGCACGAAACGTGTTTATCCGGTCTCCTTTATAAAATATGCTAAACACGTTCATATTTTGTTGAAGTAGAAAGCGTGTAGAGAGTGAGAATTTTTAATCGGCGTAAGTCAATTAGTGGCTTTGCAGAGAATTATTTATTCAAGCGTTCCAGACTGTGATGCTGCCGTTATCCGCAATATTTCCCAGAGTCATAACATAAATGTACAGCTGCACAAGAAACAAACTTCAATTTCGATGAAAATGGGGGCATGTAAGTGTAATGTGTCACGACTCGCACACATTGATGACCTAATTAGAGGTGCTGAAATTATTTAGCGATTCCTCGTTGTTCTTTTTTTTATTTTCATGCGTTACATGCTGTTTGTAGTACGTTTTCACGGTGTGTTCGGTTATCAACTAAACCAGGCAGCATGTTGATGTGTGGTGAAAGTGAGGGCCCCGTTATGGGTGATGTGTAGGCAGGATAATTTTGAATTTGCAATAAACTACTTATGTTAGTGCTCCGCACCGTTATGACTGAGTTCTGTGATAAGCAAAATGAGCGCAACACAAAGACAGCGTACACCAGACGGGAAGACATTGACAAGTGCTACTATACAACTGTTTGATAGCTGAAAGGGGTTTACATATATATCGGCTTGTCACACATACGCACAACAAAAAACAATGCAGAAACATCGCAGGAATAACGGGTCTACGTATAAGGTGGTTGTGACCGAAGACAAAGTCTGAACTATCTAGGGCGATTGACGGTAAGCTTACACATACAACGATCTCTATTCTTTTTCACACACAAAAAGGCTTCCAATGGAAGTCATGCAAAAGCGTTTAAGGGCTACCACTCCTACCTCGAATGATTGTCTCCGATAAACGAGCCTCACAACCACACGCAGTAACATGAGCCACCATGTGTGCGCCCTTTTTTTCTTTATTGCTTACGTTTTGCGCATGCGCCCTGGACACGCTACTTAATGTGCCCTCCGACACGCGATGACGGAGGGCACACTAAGTGCGGCCATTCCAAGTGCCTTGTCAAGCTCTTTAGCAAACACTCTGCACTTGTACATATCACAACACTGTGTCCATCTCTTTGTTCAGTCATTCAATTTGTCATAATCACAGTAATAATAATAACCATAACATATAAAACATTTCCCTTGATCAATTACGCACCATCATAAGAAATATTGCCCATTGTAAAAGGGTTTTAGCTGGTCTTGTTGGTGCACATTAGCCTTTGGGTGAATTACTAACATATGACTTAATATACGAGTCATATGTTGATATTCTGCGCTCGTGCTTGTTGCGTTCCATGTCCTGTCTTCGCACATTTCACTAAAAAACTGTCAATTACATTAACGTCCTCTATCATCTGCAATGAATGGATTCACGGAAATTCATTTTTTAAATTTTGGGGCAGCCTAGGGATTACTTGTACGCGAACTTCAAAGGGTGTGGACTAATAAAGCCTTGGCAATAAATATACAGACGTAAGTAATCCGGAGCCTTGTGAGTGTGTCTTAAAAGAAAACGCACAATGTACCTCGCCGCCCTGCGAGAACTATACTAGCCACCTAGATCGCATATTTAGCAAAAAAGGTAGGAAGGCTTTAGCCAATGTTCTCGCAGCCTCATAAACTGAAGAGGAGCATAACAAGTCTGCTACACCGGATTCGTCTTGGTGTTGCACTCACGAGGCGTTATACACATATCATCGGCTGCAGTGACACTGGTCCCAACTGCGATCACTGCCCAGTGCCAGAAACACTTGAGCACATATTTTGGTCATGCCCAGCGTACGCGCGAGAACGGCAGTGCCTCATTTCAACTATTCAGCGAGTAACTAAAAGACCAATGTTGGACGAGATTGTCTTAGGTCCTTGGCCTGACGCCAACAGCGCAGCTGTGGTCATCGAAGCGACGGTAGCCTTCCTTCAAGCCACTGGACTCCATGCACGACTATAGTATGACCTCAACGGGATGGACATGTACATACGCTCCTCCTAATTTTATCATCATCATTCATCGCTCTTTTTATCCCCTCCCCCCTTCCCCAGTGTAGAGTAGCAGGCCAGAGCAAACTAACGCTCAAGCCGACCTCTCTGCCTTTCTTCAAATAAACCTCACTCTCTCTCTCTCGCAAAGTAAAATGTGTGGGAATGAATTACTGCCTTTGTAAAAAGTTTCTTCACGAGTGAACAAAAACGGGCTCTACCGGCACGGTTGTAAATTATGTAGGTTAATTATGTGAATTATGTAGTTTAACTAATTACCAGAACTGTCCAAAAGAAACAGAACTGTCCAAAAGAAACAACAAAAGAAACCACGACGGCCTTCGCCTAACTCGTCACACAGCCAGCGCAATCACGTTTTGGAAAAGCAAAAATGACGCTGAAACTCTACGTCGGACATGTAGGTGAACGGTTCCAGACGGTCATATTGACGCTTGCTGCCACTGGATGTGATTACACAGGCTGCTGCTGCCGCCATCATGTTCCCGAGTTCAACTCGAGGGGGGTTTTGCGATGTACGAGTTTGGCCCGAGTTCGCCTGTCAATCAAAACCATACGTCACGCCCCGCGCGAAGCATGTACGTAACTCTTGTGCGCGCGCCCGCCACGGTTGGGCTAAAGCCCCCATATTTATAGACGATTTGCAGCAGCCGGTTTGTGCAACCGAAATCAGATGGCGCCACTGGAGCGCCGCGCGTGTTGGACATCTCTGGCCTTGGGCGCGCAAACGAAACTACCATTGCTCAGTCGCGAAAGCGTAGCCAGCGGCGTTTAACAAGCGCAGTTTGTCAAACGTCGAACAATATTCTGCTCCATGTGGAGATTAAGAGGGAAAACGTAAGTTGTGGTCGGATGCAAAAACTGTGATGGCGACATTAAGCTGTGGAACACGTCGGTGTGTGAAATACACGCGCCACAGCTGCATCAAGACTGCCCGTGCCCGAGGCCGTTTTCCATGCGCCGATTTCCTCAAGGAGAGAAAAACAAGCTCACCCGACAATGCTGGATAGCGAACCTACAGAGAAAGAACTTCAATTAAGGCACATCGGCAAGAGTAAGTGGCAGATCATAGTACCGAATAAGCGAACGCGCTCGGCTTGCGGAATAGTGTATAAACTTTTCACGTCTTTCGCTTGCTGTACATTAAGGTCACCGTGCGGTGTTTTCGTGGCAGAACACAATCATTAGCGATATCGTATTGGAACAGTCACCTGCTATCAGTGATGTTTATCCTTAAGCGAAATTACACGCCACGTGCGTATATGCGCCGGGATCGGTGCCAATTAAGGCGTACTAGTTGTCGCGGTGAGAACTCCTGCAAAAAAGATTGGAAAAGTGCTATCTGAATCGCATTTTTAAATCGTTAAGCTTGACGAATTCCTGCCTGCGCGTCTGATTTTACATATGTTGGTTTCGCTGCTGTTTCGGATGCACGGTGTGATCAGAACGTAGACCTGGCGTTTTTTGTGGCCACAGGTGCGCGAAAGCTAGCTGTGTTGACGCTGTAGCACAAAATTATTGTTTTAAACAACGCTAGAAGCGTTGGTTGCGTGTTTATCGTATCGTGTATCGTAAATGTCAAGAGAAACCATGAAAATAAAAGTAAATAATTTCAAACTTACCAGTTTGACATTATTTGATTAGCTGCGTATTAAAGTAGTGGTAACTACAAATCAGCTGTTTCCTTCTGCCTTGTGTCTTTTAGGTTTCCCCCAAAGCGCATGCTGAATATATATATTATTTACTTTAATTTTCATAGCCTCTTTTGACATCGCGAAATTGTGGCATTATTTGACACTATGAAATTATGACGTTATTTGTGATTATGGAAAAGACATTGGCAGCACATTGCTATTGCCTTTTTTGTCACATTTGTGGCAGTTTGCAATAAGAACTGCATGCGTTACCCATGTGCGTGCTTTTTATTTATGTGGACTCCTTTATTCTTACGTTCAAATAAAAGCAAGCCATTGTAAATACTACATGAATCACCCTTTTCTTTCAGGCATGTTCTATTCGCTTTGTTGATGGGCGTCCAACCAAGGACTATCCCTACCCAACACTGCAGCTTGGAACACAGCTTTATGCTGCAGATGCCATCCTTGGATTGACACAAAGCTTTCCCAACATTGCCACTGTCAAAAAGGTTGATGCCCTCTGCAAACCCACTGTAGTCCAGTGCAGGCTTCCCATCTTGGTCTATTGCCTTGACCATGTAGTCGTAGACAACTGAAATAGGGGAGAAACATTTGTATGTACTGCGGGAATGAAAAAAAAAATGGCAATGAAAGAAAGCTGATTTTTTATTCACTCCTCAAGACATCCGCAGATGTTTGAAATAACTAAAATAACACGATAGATACAGTCTGATATTAAACTGATCGTTTGGATTTATAAATTATAGTTCTGGAGTTTCAATAATTCATACATATTTGATTACTAAGCTGGTGTTGCTCTCCTATGAAGAGTTTGGAAAGTTCAAACTCTCAGAACTACGTGCATGGCGTCGACGCAGCACACAGATTTTCAAAATTATACGTGCATAAAAAATAAAACGGCCTTTTTAGAGGGTTATTTCTTCGGATCTCTTTCTTTCTCGTTGTACCTCGTTTTCTGTCACACTGAGTTAGAAGCTGCTTACATCGGTCTCCGATCGAAATCGGACACTTCGATTACGATTTGCGGATCACGACCGACTGGATTCGGATCGAGGCTCAATTGCGATCGAACGTGCCCGTGTGACACGGGTTTTACTATGAAACAACACCCGTTCGGGGGCATTCAGTTAGTGGATCCAACAATCACAATCTGCCGCTCTGAAGTCAACTACGCGAAACTATTGCGTGCCCGCCGCACAGGTGAATTCTGCAGAGATCAGTGCACCAGTATCGAGGCAAACGCTTGCCTCAACGTATGTGGGAAGCTAAAATACCAGCGAGCGAGATGTCAACACACAAGCGGACACGGATTTTTCACTCGGCGCTCAAGCATACACATTCAAGGCCGTCAAGCAAAGCGCGAGAGGCTGGGCAACCACTTCAAACAGCTCAGATCGTAGCTTAAGTACACCACACTAACCACAAAAAGAAAAAGAACTAGCGAACTGACGTGAACGCCGCACAAGAAGCCTCCATGAGCTCGAATCGCTCGGCGCGAACGAGCGACGCGCATGCACGATGATCGAGCGCTAGAGCGCTCCGGCGCGAGCACATACAATGTTAAAATGACAAAAAATGGTTCAATTACATGATCGTTGAACCATGGGCCAGAGCTCTGTGTCGTCGATCCAGCCGCTGTCCATCGGTGGACCCGAAACAACGCCGCTTGCCGCACCGTCGCCCACCACTACAGCAGTACGGCTCCTTCGCTGGCCTTCAACCCAAGGCCAGTCATGCCGGCGCAATCACGTGATCAAACATGGCCGCGCCCGTGCGCCGCTGCTGAAAACCGTCTATAAACGTAGCGCCATTCTTAGATCTTGCCGCCACCGCGCTCACCCCGGCGCTTCCTCCTCGCCCTCTCTTAGCCGCCTCCTGTCGCCCCAGCCTCCTCCGCTCCCCCATTGGCCAATCCGTGTCACGTGGAAGTTCGCGTCGCGCTTTTGTATATTTTTTTCGTTCCAGCGTGCTCCGACTGTCATTCTCGGGCCTGTGCGACGAAAGTGCTGTGCGCACAAACGGATCAAACGTGTTAGGGACAAGAACTTCGTTGTGATGGCATGCTGCTGCGCCTTAAGTTGCCGCAACCGACAAGGCGAGGGCAAAAGGCTTTTTTGTTTACCATCCGGCGTGCGCAAACGCTTGCTGCACACTTGATATTTGCGCCGTCTCGCATCGTCGCGTTGCTACTTCCAAAACGGCATTATTAAGACCAGTTACTGACTGACGAAACAAAATCGCGCCTCAAAAACGTCTCCGCAGGGCGCGATCGAAGTTTTCCTCGGATTTCCTCTGGTAGCGCGTTAGCTGTCGTCTGCCACGGCAGGCCCGACGCAGGCGGCGCCACTGTCGATATCGCGCCTCGATCGCGCTGGTCGCGCCGAGCGCGATAGTGGAACGGAGGAGGAGGGAAGTGGATGGCGCTACTTTTATAAATATAGGGGCTTTAGGTTGGGCCACGCCCAACTTATTTTCCGGCCACAGCGACGTGGTGCGGAATGAGAGGCATCAACAATCTTGACCGCCGACAGAAAATACGCACATCACACTGTCATCGGTGATGTACTGAGAACCAGTATCAAAAACAAAGCGGCGACTTTCGCTGGCTTATGCATCTGTCTTCTTAGGCTGTGATGGCCCCACAACATGATTCATTGTCTGTATTGTAGCGACGTAGCGCACAGCAAATAATTATCGGAACGACACTGTGGCTGCTTGCAAGGCGTCGATGAGCCGTGGTGGATGACGATGCTGAGCAGTGCGTAGTGTTTTCCAACGTCAAGGTATCGCAGCTGTTGTTTGAGATGGCTAATCTGTCATCGGTGATGTATCGGATCCGCAGTGTCGCAAACACGGTCAGCGCCAAGAAACGCTCGCTCTTTTAAACACAGTGCGATGGCATTTCTTCATCACAAGCACGGCACAATAAATAGTTGCAACCCCATCCTGCGTTCGAAGTTTGATTTCCTAACTGCATACAGGAGCCATCACCCGTCAAAATGCGATTGCTGCGCTGTCGTTACTATATCCATATGCGATCGCTGTTAGCTCAGCAGCAGAGGCAATCGGCAAGCACACTGGAGAGAACAACACACTCAAACTCTTCCTATACATGCGAATGGAGGCACCTTCACTGGGAAAGCTATGACAAGCGATGAATTGTGTCACTGGGCAGCGCGCTCTTCTTTGCAATGCATCGCGGAGGCTTCCCGCACGCAGATAAACGGGCGCATTTTCACTGTGATGCGTCACTACGGACCCTAGAATACCGCACAGCCATTTTGCAGTGACAAACGTTGCTCCCGTCGTTTCAGTTGGTAAAGCGGCGGCCTTAATAACCGCCTCAGTTAAGCACCTGCGGTGAACAACCATGACGTAGCGCTGCGTTGCCATTCCCCTAATAGTCAAGGAATGGAAAGATCATTGTCATGACTGACTTTATCAAGGATTAGAGTGCCTCGACGCGCGCGGGCATCAAGGCACCCTATCAAGGATAGCACTGCAGCGCCCCTGGCGACTGCTCACCGCATGAACTCCCTCGTGCGTGTGACCCTCTACAATGTATCCGCTTGTAATCTTTCGCCTCACTGACGCCACTCGCGGCAAACAGTGCAAAATTTAATAATTCTCTCGATCTCTGTTTGTAATCAAACATTTATAGCATTCCAAACAAAAAACAGATACTTCAAGAAATAATGTGTTTCTTATTTTATTTGTTGTATTTTAAGGTAATCGATTGAGGGAAAGTGTAGGCGCAACAATGCACCGCATGTGCCCTGTTCGCATTCGACGGAGGATAGAAAGATAATGCTCGAAAGAGGAGGCATGCCCTTTACGCGCCGTAGAAAGGCGTGGCAAGTGGCTCACGGCAAGTGGGCAGATAGACAGCGGTACAGTCACGGTATTGCTAAATGGTGATAATACGTTGATAACAATACGCGGCGCTGGCACGTTTTGCTGCGCAGTCTTCTGTGCTTGAAGCACGGAATCACTGTGTCGCGCAGGGTGCGCTCATGTTGTCATACGCGGCTTTATCTCGACATTTATGTTTGCCTGCTGTTCTTGCACGTTCCTTGCTATCTCCGTTCACTGACTGCCATCGAGCAAACTCGGGTGAAACTCGTGCGAACGAGAAACTCGGCGCATCCTGCATAGCACCCCTGGAATATGGAATATTCTGGAATACACGTAGGTGATGGTCTCTGTTAATATAAACTGCACCCCCCCCCCTCCGAAACTCAATACAGCCACTTTTTCTAACATCTTTAGCGCAGCGCTGAGGATCGCGGGTCGCAATCCCCTGATGATAGTGGGCGTTTTTAACGCAACCCGTCTCATGTGAGGCTATCGCAAGGAAAATCCACCTTGTCGTAAGTTGGTGGGACTTATATCTACACAGGGCATGACTCTTCTGGCCAACCCTGTCCACCCAACACGTGTAGGAAATTCCGTCACTCAGGACATCTGACCCGACCTTACCCTCACAAAACACATCCGACAAGCAGACTGGATGTCTGCGGGTCGAAACAGTGAGGACACCCTCGGTAGCGACCATTGCATACTGAAAACTGCTGTTTACATTCGGCTCCGACATCGCTTCCTTGCACAACTCCAACTTCGCGACTGGAATGCTTTCCGCTAGGCCTTCTTAGTAACTTCTCTCATGGAACAAGACTCCTCCACTTGGGCGCACAGACTCATGCAAACACTCCGTTCACACGAAAAGCAGATACAGCTTATGGAACGTGCACCGCACCTAGATAACCAACTGGCGCATCTCTGGAAACCTCGTCGCAGACTAACCAAACGATGGCGGTGGCAGAACCACAATCGCAAACTCCGCGCTCGCATCTCTGGCCTTACCCGGCAAGCAGCCGAGTACGCTGGTTAGCTCGCTGACACTAACTGGGTAGATATATGCAACAGCGCAGCAAGACAGATGTCGAGCCGCAACACTTGTCGGCTCTTCAGGAGTCTCATAGACCCTACATAAACACGATCGAAAACCCGGAAACACCTGATTCGCGCACGACACAACACAACTTTCAAGGAAACACGGAGCAGCTAGCGAATGCTTTGCGCTCACAATACTTCAATCAGGATCGAGACCCGCAAGGGATGGATTATTCGTAAGCAGGCTTCCGATAATTCAGAAATGATTCGCCTTTCCAGTATAACGACCTTCTCACGGGACTTGCACAAGTGCGCAGGGAGACGGCGCCCGGGGAGGGATAAGGTAACAGTCAAACTATCGGCAAACCTTGTAGATCGGGTGTACGCCATTTGGATCAAAGCCATTTGGATCGGGGACACTTCGTTGCCACCCATTTGGAAGACATCCTTAGTCAGCTTTATCCCGAAGGGGGAGGACCGGTAAGCATAGACAACCTCTGGCCCATCTCCCTCACTTCATGTGTGGGGAAACTCGTGGAAGCGCTGCTCCGTGACCGCCTCTCCGGGTATCTGGAGTAGAGATGGGCAAAACGGCTCACTTAATTCAGTGAGTGGCTCGGAACGGCTCAGCTCACTGAAATGAACCGGTTCACTTAAACGTGTAACCTGTGTTATGTATATTCTATAGTTATCTGGCTTTGAAAAAAAAACATATAAGCATAATTTAATAACCGTTTTAATGGTATTTTCGCTATGTATTTTTATATATTTTTATATGTCAATATTTTTACATATATTAAAGGCGTGAATTTTTTGTTGTAATGAAACTTCCTTTTCTGATATTGGGGATAAAATGCTTATGATACTGTAACAGGCAGAATGCGACGTACTTTTTCAGAAAGAAAAATATGTAACTTCATTATCATTACAGAAGCTTGTCTGTTTTTGTGGTACTTTAAAATCAACTTTTGTCAAAATAAGAACACAAAATGATTGTACATTATGTTTCAACTTTATTCATTTATTCACATACGTACGTTCACTATAATATGAGTAAGCTGTAACGCCATGCAAAATGAATGTAGAAATCATTTCTTGAAGTACAATACCAAAATCATACGAAAGGTCCACAAAACTGCCGCACATAGCTTTCGTTTTTTTTCTCTTGAGTGCACGCGCGATACTGGCGATCATGCCATCATGAGCCAGGACAAAAATAAAAAAAAAGAAATGAAGTTCTATTACAACACAACAGATCATTGGCCTCGTCATCGTGGCGACGTGCTAATGATACACGCTCAGAAAATGCACTGAAGTGGATGTCATGGGCGACATTTTCATGACTACACTAATTAGCACAAATGAAGACCAGGACGTAAACTGTACGTTCCCTTGTTGTCTTTAAAGACATGGCCGGAAGACCATCTTCGAAGTGTTATTGGACCAGCGCACGATGTGTGATCGGTTAGAGTCGTGAGACATCGTTAAAACAGCATCAGGCAACGAACGGTACCATCCTTAGCCAATGAAGGCTTCTTTACTTCTCCCCTCAGTGGCATCGGGTGCCACACCATAGGACGCACAAAAAACCAAAGGGACTGCTGTGCACACCACACACTGCGAGCGAGTACCAGTAGCGCCACACCGGCCACCAATCGTCGGTCAAAAATCGAAACCTCGAAACCCAGCAGAAGACCCAGCTCTGACGGAACGGTTCGGTACGGCTCATTCAAGGAGAGAGAACCGGCTTCCTCACTCCGAAGGAACCGCCGCTCACTTACTGAACCACGGTTCACTCGCTCTTCAAAAGAGCGGCTAAAAAGATCCGGCTCCTTCCTAAGCGCTCTCTAGAGGAACGGTTCCTCACGGTCATTGAACGAGAGAGAGACGGCTTCCTCTCTCCGAAAGAATCGCCGCTCACTCGTGATCCTCGTGAGCGCTCAGGAGCGAGCCGGATCTTTTGAGCCGCTCTGTTGAAGAGCGAGGGAGCGCTCAGGAGCGAGCCGTATCTTTCGAGCATTCTTTTGAAGAGCGAGGGAGCCGTGGTTCAGTAAGTGAGTGGTGTTTCTTTCATTCTCCAGCCGAAGGCGAGAGGGTGAAAGTGACTCTTGCGAGGAAGGGCGGGAGGGCAGTTGCTTTCTCGTACCGCTAATAGACGGCGCGGTAGTCGCACCCAGCAGAAGACCCGGCTCTGACGGAACGCATCGGCACGGGTCTCTGAACGCGAGAAAACCGGCTCCCTTTCTCCAAAAGAACCGCCGCTCATTTTTACTGAACGACAGCTCACTTGCTCTTTAAAAAGAGCCGCTCACAAGATCCGGCTGGCTCCTGAGCGACCCGTCTCTAATCTGGAGAGCAAAAACACCTTCGCCGTCACCATGTTCGGCTTCCGACCTCATAAGTCGGCACAAGACATCCTTTTACAGCTTCATCACGAGATTCTCGAACCCACAGAACCCCCACACAACGACAAGATAGTCCTGGCACTCGATACCAAGGGTGACTGATAATGTTCAGCACGACGTCATACTAAAGCATCTTAGCGAGACTAACTGCGGCGCTCGTACATTCAACTTCATCAAACATTTCTTAACGGACCGCTTGGCCTATATACGCATAGAAGAACGAGTGCGGCCCGTTTGAGATGGGAACACGGCACACACCACAAGGCGCTGTGTTGTTCCCGCTTCTCTTTAACACTGCCATGACACATCTCCCGGCACAGCTGGCGGGTGTCAACGGTGTTCAGCATGCGCTGTACACCGACATCACCATCTGGGACACTACGGGATTTATAGGAGAGATGGAGGAATGCCTGCAAGCAGCGGCGAGCATAGTAGACAATTTGTGCATATTCGACCGGATAGACCAGCAAAATCTCAGTTCAGCTTTCTCTCGCCTGCGGCCCCGTCCGAGAACTGGAGCAGATTCTAATACACGTTCTCTTCATTATTCAACATCGCAAGAAAGACACAACTCTTATCAAGTTCTGCAAATTCAGCGACCATGTGGGAAGGATGGTTCACCGCGTTTCCAAAAGCCAGGAGGGTTGCTAAGTAAGGATGCAGTACGGCTCGCACAGGCCTTCGTAACTAGTAAAGTACTGTACTCGATTCGGTACCTCCGCTTACGGAAACATGACGAAGATTGCTTGGAGGATGTACTCCGCAAAATGCTCAAGAAAACTCTCGACCTCTAGATCTCCACTTACTACGCGCGTCTTCTCGCACTGGGGGTGGTGAACCCCTATCGGGAACTTCGCGAGGCGCATCTCGTTAACCAATACACGCGTCTCGCCCCGACCGTCTCCGCTCGCCGCCTCTTGGACAGAGTACATATGAAACATGACCACCATACGATGGAAAGGGTTCGAGTGCCTGAAATCTGGAGACGTGCCCTCTACGTTCGTCCCCTTCCAACTAAGATGAACAAGGAGGATCATAACGGCTGGCCTAGGCGAGAGCGGATGCCCTGCACCGCCACTGCCACTGTGGCTCTACGAAACACGTCTTTTACGTCGATAAGGCAGGCTCCAACCACGCCAGGGGGTGGAGGGGGGGGGGGTGGTACACGGCTGCAATCATACACGAGGAAGGACAAGTGGACGGCCTCTCGTTCAGAGCACCTAGCTCAACGCATGTGCAGGAGGTGAAGGTCGCCCTCGCAGCCTCACATCCCGACTCTAAATTCATCCCCACAGATTCCCGCGGAGCCTGTCGTAACTTTCAGTTTGATGAAAAACTCCACTCGCTTACAAAATTCTTCGCCGCAGTACCCATGACTGCGATCAAATTCATCGCTCAATCATATGGGTCCCCGGTCCCCAAGGCATGCCAGGTAACGAATCTGCCCATGGGGCAGCCCGCGCACTCACTTACTGGGCACCAGACGTCACTTGGAAGGACCTTGACCCAGATAACAGCCCTCTTCTTTCTTTTAAAGAGATTACTGAGCAGTATCGTGCCGAGCACCGGCGCTACATGGTTCCTATGAAGGGTCTGCGTAAAGCTGGCGAACGAGGTCTCCTTCGGCTCTTTAGAAACACCCTGAAGTACTTGGCGGTTCTCAAGCACTTTGATCCTTCTTTTGACTGCCGCTGCTCGTTATTTGGGGAGGTGGCCGACACCTTCCACGTGGTTTGATTATGCAGGCAAAATCCTTCTCTCCACCCCATCACCCCTTCTTTTACCGAGAGAACTGCGAGGCCGCCCTGCTTGGCAGCCAGGAACTATGGGCCCAACAATTCCTAGTTCGGTGTACCTGCGCAACGGTCAAGACCAATGGGGTCCCGGAATGAGGGACTCCGCCCAGTATTGTATGGGGCGAGACCCACTAGGGGCCTCTGCCAGAGCACTTCTCTTTATAAAATGAATGATTTTCACTACCACCACCAGACGTCTCAGCTGGAGTGGAAGCAGGCATGCACACCTACCCGCTCCCTCCCTCGTAACGCGCGCAGATGACTCAATGACCCAATGAACCTTAAAACATAGTATATTATTAATTATACAAATCTCTAGGAACCTCCAAGAACACTCGTATCGTTAGGAAGCCTTCAGCTGCTCAATGACCCTAGGGCAACGTTCGTCTTTCGCGGCGACCAAAGCGTGTTCTTCTAACTCGAAGCTCCCTGTCTGGTCATTAAGAAATATTGGCATTGAGGGAACGAGAACGGGGTATGACGACGACAGCATGACCATGGGGCGCAGTGCTGAATGCAGTCCTATAGGCATTCGTGGTACTGCAGCACTTGGGGCGACGGGGCAGGCGGATAATCGCAGTCGGATTATTGAAGTGAAGATAGTACAGTAAAAGCAGGAAACCCCTGCTGAAACGAAGTCTTTGGCTACCGTTTCCGCAGTGATGTCCGGAATGAACACGGCTTATGGCCAACGTGTGAAGCGGTCAATCGTTGCCATAATGTACCGGCAGTAGTCAGATGGAGGAAACGGTCCAACTAAATCAAGACGAACGTGCTCAAAGTGACAGCCAGGTGGTAACAAAAACTGCGCGGGGATCTTCTTGTGGAGGGTCACTTTGGCGGTCTGGCAAGCGAAACACGAGCGGGCACACTAGCGAACATCTGGGTTAATGCTTTACCAGATGTACCGCTGTGTAACGAGGCGCTGCTTGGCTCGGATGCTGGGATGGCAGATGTAAAGCGATTAAAAACCGCATGAAGAAAGGCAGCCGGAATGAAGGGGTGAGGTGCACCCGCTTACACGTCGCACCAGAGGGACCTAGGCACAAATGGGGGAGGAACGAGTGTCACATGGAGAGAACGGGGGTTTTCACGCAGTGCTTGGAACTGAGCGTCTTCCATCTGCGCCCGACCTAGACATTCCCAGACCACAGGAGATGTAGAAGTGCTGAGGGAGGTGATTCGTGAGAGTGCATCAGTTGCCTCGTTGTCAGTGACAATGATGAGCCGGATATCCATTGTAAACTTCGAAGAGCTCGTACGGAAGGCATACACCAGAGGCTTATGATCGGTTGGAGGATAAAATGGCTGGCCCTCCAAAAAGTGCTGGAAGTCCAGGACGGTAGCGCAGTGCCAAAAATGTTGTTGTGAGTTTGGGAACGTTGCAGCTCCCAAGCGAAGAAGCCCAGCGGGTGCCACTCGCAATTGATTTTCTGTTGGAGAACAGCGCCGATGGTCACGCTGGAAGCATCCACCATGATGAGAGTAGGCATGTTGGTCCTCGGGTGGGTGAGGATTACCGAATCGGTGACGACTTCTTTAGCAACGCTGAAAGCATCTGGATCTCCGGGAGACCGCGAAATCGCGGAAGAGAAGCCCTTGATTCTGCGAAGTAGGTAAGTCAGTCAGTGCAGAAGCTTAGCACAATGCGGAATAAAACGGGAGAAATTTACTAGGCCCAGGACCTCCCGCTGCTGGCGTAGGGTAGGGGGTGCTGGGAAGCCTTTAATGGCCTGGACGTGAGTGGCAACAAATTCCCAGCGCAGAGATGTGGTGGCCCAGGATCTGGAGCTCGGAAGACCTAAGGACGTATTTCTGGAGTTAGACAACCTGGCCAAATTGTTGAAGACGTTGAAATAGTTCACGGAGGTAACGTTCATGAACTTGCGCATTGGGACTCGGGACGAGGACATCGTCGATATAGGCAAATACAGCAAGGAGATTGCGCGTTACCTTGGCAATGCTTCTTTGGAATGTTTGAGCTGTATTGCGCATCCTAAATGTCATGCGCACATTCTCAAACAAGCCAACGGGTTTAGTAATGGCTGTCTTCGGGATATCGGCAGGTTCAACGGGAATTTAGTGATACGCCTTGAAAACGTTTACCTTGCTAAAATATTGCATCCTTCCAAATTGCCTCTGAAATCTTCGATAAGTGGAATGGGTAAGCTATCTTGGTCCATGCGAGTGTTGAGCGTCCGTAACTCGCTGCACGGGCGCTAATCACCCGGTTCTTTCTTGGGCACCAGGTAGAGTGGGGAGGCTCAAGTCCTATACGAAGGACAAAATGGAGCATGTGATCGAACTCCCTTTTAGCAATTGCCACTCACTGAAGAGGAGGAGTAGAAGAGCAGCGACGGGTGGACCACGCGTGTGGTCATGGGGTGGGTTACGCTGTGCTTAGGCGATTACAATTGCAGAGCCTTGTGACCTATGTGACCTAAGAAAAGTCTTCGAGGATTCTAGCGTACGGGCATGGTCGGATAAGCGTTCGAATGATAGTGGGTACGACAGCCGACAAAAAGCCAGAGATGTAGAGGCGCGTCTCGCTGTGAATCAGGCGCTGGCGGCGCATGCTGAAGTCGAGGTCAAAATGTGTCAGGCAACCGAAGCCGAGCATAAGCTGATTGACATCGACTACGCTGAAGACTCACCAAAACGTGCGCCGCTGGCCAAGGTTGAAGAGAGGGCGGTTACTGAAGGAGAAATCGCGTCGTGGACCCGATCAGGGAGCTGGGCGAGGCGGTCGAGGGCCAAGTCCTCTGCAACAGGCAAGGCAAGGCGGGTAGACTTCGTTAAACGCTGCAGGAAGAGATCCCTCAACAGCGCACCGTTCGACTCAACGTTGCTTGCACCCAGGAGCTGCCACATGCTGTTGAGCAGCTGGGAAGGGCGGCGATTGCCAAGCTCCTCGGAAGTGAGCAGGTGCTGGAGGCACGCGCTCTCAAACGCCATGGTGCAATCCAGAATAATCTCGTTAGGTCGCTGGTACGGGGCTTCGCCCAAACATGCAGCGTTGACATCCGCCATCTTTTGAGCAACCTCAGGAGACAGGTTGCAAAGTAAGTGGCGAAACCGAGAAGTCTCCGAGGTGATGTGGCGCACATCGGAGATTGCTTCGACCTGGGCAAAACAAAGCAGCGGGGTCTTGTGCCAGAACGTGGGCTGGTGGAGCTGGATGGCACTGACGTCTTGTGGGCTTGAAGTAGCGTCAGGTCAATCGTTGCCTGAGGGCGGTAAGCTACTGGATCGGTCGTCTCTTAGGCCGGAGATGACCAGTGTCGGTATGACGAGTAGTCATACCTGCCAGTCATATGGCAGGTATGACTTGGGTCACTGGGTCGCCTAATAGGCCAGCTAGATAGATAGATATCCATAGAGATAAATATACCCCAAATGGCTCAAATAGGCAAAAAATGCTATTCGCATTGAACGGGCAACGACATGTAAGCATGAATAGAGTGCAAGTAGAAAACTGCGGGGGCCTAAAAAGACATGTCGGCGACAAACCGTTGAGACAAATGCCCAGCGCTAACAAGAGACGTCCGACTAGCTCTCATTAAAACTTTGAAAAACATCACCGGTTCATTGCCCCTCCTGACGCGAAGTCAGGATGGCGAATGCAGATTAGTGACACTCGCAGGCGCTCAACAAAGGCGAAGCCCCGCAGCCACGAAACTCCGTCACGTTACCTCACAACCTGGGAGACGCTACAGGCCGTCGGGAAGAAATGTTGCCTCTGCGTGTAGGCCCCGGCGAACCCAGATCCAAGCGCCCTTCAAGCCCGCACTTTCACACCCCCACATCACTCCTCAAACGGTTACTCCTTGCGTCGTTTTCGGGAAACGCCAGGCTATCGGGGAAACTTCGAAGTGGCGGACCAAAAGCGTTGCGCGCCGGCATCCTTGTGCAACGCTGTTACTGTGTGCCAGCGGGGTCAGAGAACTTCGAGCCACTGCTGCTTTGCTGCGATGAATCCCTTCAGTTTATGGAAGCTGACACTGTATCGCACCGGATAGACCAGCAGCGTTGCCATTCTGTCACACGCTTGAAGAAGAATGCATGGTTGGCGGATGCCGCTTAGCCGCAGAACATAATAACGGGTTCAGGAAAGTTCTAAATACGTTAGTTCTACGGGGGTGCCTTACGGCTGCTGCTAGCCGCCCATGCCAATGGTCAAACCAACGAGCTAATTACTGCGCCATTCAATGATCGAAGACGTGTCAGCTGAGACAAATTTGAACCCTTCTGTCAGCGAGCTTTCCGCTCCTATGTTTGTGGCAGTAAACCGTGTACGCATGACGGTACTTCTCACATAGTGTTCACTGAATAAAGGCGCCCGTGTGAATGTGCGCGCCCTCGCGCCATTATGGTGAAGTCTTCGGTGGCTTCGGACGCTCCGAGCGGAGGAATGCGTAACTGTCTGTTTCCTTGGCCTAAGGACCTAAGATTGACAGAAGGGATTTAAATGGACTTATTTTGCTGCTTGTGTGCGCTTCAATTCAGTCATGCTAGACTGTTGACACGTAACATTCGGTATTGCTTGTGTAATTTTTGTAAATAAAGCCGGTACTCTTTGTTCATGATGAGAACCTGCACCTCTCTTCGACAAAGTCTTTAGAGTGGATATGGCGGATGACGGCGTCGGCCAGCTACTCTCTTTTAATTTCCCCGGCTCTAACTCTTACAACTGTCTGACAACAGTGAGATGGACCTTCCGATATGATGCTGTATTTGCGGTGAGTGCTTCTGCGGTGACTGCTTCTGCGGTGAGTGAACATTAGGCAGGCGGCGTTGTTGATTGTGAGCTACAGTAACCATGTTGCCCTAACGAGTAGGCCCGAGATAGTGAAACAGCCATCATGAATCATCATCATCATCATCATGTACTTTTTCTTAGGGACCCCCGTCGGGGTATTACATGGTAGATAAGGTAAGAATATGAATAAAGAAATGGTTACAGTTTCCTACAGCGTGTGGATTCGTTTGAGATCACAACTAAAAATGAAAAACTTAGCGGCACACAGAATACAATGCAAAATCAAATCAGCAGAAAAGTCATAACGTGAAACGGCAATCGCACATGCAGGAAAATAAAGTACGGTCATTATAAGGTTAGAGTTTGAGGTAATAAGTAAACAACTGTTTAAAGATAATGGGGTTACGCTCGCTGATAACTCTATCTGGTAAATTCTTCCACTCTGGGATGGCGCTAGGCAAAAACGATTGATTAAAGGAAGATGTAGAACCATGCAAATGCTGGATGCTGCAAGAGTTAAAAAGGTGACGAGATGTACGAGTTGGTGGAAGAAGAAATTTTCCATGTAGTTGTGGGAAGTTATAATGTAGTCGGTGGAAAAGGCACAGCTTTGCAATTTTCCGGCGCAACAGCAATGGTTCGAGTCCTAAGGATAATTTAAAAGCACTGACGCTTTCTTGACGGCTGTACCTGGAAGTGATGAATCTATCGGCACGATTTTGTATTGATTCTAAAGTGTTGATTAACTAGGCTTGGTGCGGGCTCCAAATAGCCGAGGCGTATTCAAGTTTACTTCGAATGAAAGTTTCATAAGATTGTTTTCTTGTCGATGGGGGGCACAGTGCAAGGGTACGTATGAGGTAACCAAGTGATTTAGTAGTGTCGGTAGCCAATTTTGTGATGTAGTCCGTCCAGGTCAACTTGTGTTAATAGTGATACCAACATAACAATATGATTCAACAGTGGATAGCGTTGTCCAGTTTAAAGAGTACTGGTATTCCTTGGTAAAGTGTTTACGGGAGATCCGCATAACTTTGCATTTGGAGATGTTAAGTTTCATTAGAGAACTGGAACACCGGGTTTCTACTAAGTGTAAGTCTTGTTGAAGCATTGCATCGTCGGTTGGGTCCTTGATGCGACAGTAAAGTACGCAATCGTCAGTGAAAAGTCGGATGCAGGATGGAAGGCCGCTAGGAAGGTCCTTCATGAAGATGAGAAAGAAAAGGGGACCGAGGACGGACCCCTGTGGTATGCCGGAGATCACGCTAGAAGTGGCAGAGCAATGATTTCCAACAGCTGTGTACTGGAAGCGATTTGTTAGGAAGCAATGGATTCATAACAATGCGAGAGGGATGAAAATTTGGCCAAAAGTCGCTTATGGGGAACACAGTTGAATGCTTTCGCAAAGTCTAGGTAGATGATGTCGGTTTGAACTGATGAGTATAAGTATCAAGTGATGATTCTAGCATGAAGATCGGTAACAAATTCAAAAAGCTGTGTATCGCATGACAAACCAGGCCGGAAACCTGTTCATTGTGAAAAAAGAACGAATGATCACCAAGATGACATGCTCTTTGCAAATATGTTATATGTTCTAGGAGTTTACAGGCAATGCTTGTTAGAGAAATGGGACGATAGTTAGAAGGATCAGCGTGGCTGCCTGATTTATATACAGGTACCACTTTACTAATTTTCCAGTCATTTGTAAGTGAGCTGTCGGTAATGTACTGGATAAAAATTATTTGTAATATTTGACTGGAAATTTCTTTCGAACGTTTTAGTTTCTTAGCAGAGATGTTATCTGGCCCGGGCGCACTAGAAATCTTTGTTTTCAATGAGCTTCATAATGCCTTCAGAATTAATGATAATAGGAACCATGCGGGGTAAACAGTAGCTGGATAAACCAAAGTCCTTCAGTGCAGACTCACGAGTGAAAACAGAAAAAAAATAAGAGTTGATTACGTCTGACCGCTGATCAAGTGGCACATTGGAACAGTCAGGGTAAGTCAAAGAAATGTTATTGGAGGTATTGTTTGGCTTCAGAACGTTCCAAGAACGTTTTGGGTTTAGATGTATAATATGCTGCAAATGTGGTGGAACAATCTCTTTTTGGGCTGTTTCAAAGTGTAGTGTATTCACGCAGACATGCAACGTACTTGTCCCACTTTGAACAAGATTTGGCGCGTTTCGCATCACGAAAAAGACGTTTTTTCTTACCCAACTGCCTCCTTAATGAGGCAGTTGGAAAACCAGGGCTTTCCTAAATGACCGCCAATGCGAACAAGAGCCGCATGTGTCTAAACATGCGATAGTAATTTATTCTTAAATAGCTTCCAGTTTTCATTTACTATACGAGAAGGAGCAGTCTGACGGAACAAATAACAAAATTTGTTTAGTTCAGTGTTGATTTTGCAAAATTACGCTTTGTTGTTGTCCCTAAGCTGTTTTGTTGAGGGTTGTCGGATAAGAATTGCGATGCAGAGATTAAATAGTAGTAAGTTGTGATCACTTAGACCACCAACGGATGATAGCGATTTTATTATTTCAGCATCAGAAACAAGCACAAGGTCGAGAAGACCATTTGAAGAAATTCTTCTTTCTGGGGTTTTACGTGCGAAAACAATTTCTGATTATGAGGCATGCTGTATTGGAGGGCTCCGGATAAATTTTGACTATCTGAGGTTCTTTAAAGTGCACTACAACGCAAGCACACGAGCGTTTTGCATTTTTCCTCCATCAAAATGCGACCACCGCGGCCGGGATTCGATCCCGTGACCTCGTGCCCAGCGGCGCCATGCCTTAGCTAGCTGTGCCACCGCGGCGGGTTCTGAGTATAGTTGAATGTTACGATCAAGTCAAGAAAACCTATGGATTGCCAGTTATGCGCCTCTAGATCTACCCAGTTAATGTCCGGAAAATTAAAATCGCCATAGAGCATGAAATTCGCAGACGGGAAGCGTGAGTAACGATGCATTAGTAACGAGTTTAGTTCATGGTTGAAAGAAACATCACAGTCAGGAGCGCGATAACAAGGAATAATCACAGTCATACTTGAAGCAAGTGAAATATTTACACACAAAATTTTATGTTGACAGTTCAATTCGGTGACCTATGAAGGAACACTTTTTTCGCAAAAATGAATATGCCGCTTCCCCTACGCCCCAACCTGTCAAGCCTGCCGACAGCGTACGCTAGGCTATCGTGTAGTAGCTCGTAATCAGCCATATTTGGATGTAGCCACAACTCTGTACGTGTAGCGAGATCAGTATCGCTGTCTTTTAAAATACATTCTACGGGCTCTTTCTTAGGTAGATAACTACGCTAGTTTGCGAACAAGACGGGCGTATTCTGATAAACAGTATTAGCAATCGGGGCGAGGCAGGACTGGGGGGCAGGAGGAGGACGCGCATGCCTAGGAAAACGCAGGGATGACTTCAGTTCAACTATACAATCAGATTCAGCATTGCACGTGAATTGCTTGCCATCAATCATCAGCCTGTCAAAGCGAAGTTTAAATATTCTTGCTTTTCTAGGCCCAATACGATGGCATTTCTTCATCACAAGCACAGAACACTAAACAGTTGCAACACCTTCCTGCGTTCTAAGTTTCATTTCATAACTGCGCACTAGAGCCCTCACCTGCCAAAATGCGATTGTTGTGGTGTCGTTACGATATCCATCTGCGAACACTGTTAGTTCCAGCAGAAACAATCGGCAAGCACCTTGGAGTGCACAACATACTGAAAATACTGCGTATATGCGCACAGAGGCAGCTTGACTCGCCAAGCGATGAAAAGGAATTAATTGTGACGCTGGGCAGCACGCTCTTCTTCCCAATAGATCACGGAGGCTTCGCGCACAAATAAACTGACCGTACAGCCATTTTGCAGCGGCAGTCGGTGCTCCCCTTTCTATGGGTAGTCTCGTTTTTCGTTGGGAAAGCGGCGGCTTAATAGCCTCGGTGAAGCGCCTGCGGTTAAAAGCCATGCCCCGGCGATGTGTTGCCCTTCCCCTAATGAACAGGGAATGGTCAGCTCATAGTCAGGACAGACCTAATCGATGATGATGATGATGATTTATTGGCATCCCCTTTGAAACGGGGCGGCGACAAGTAGTCACCTAGCCTGCTTGATTTTAAAGTTGAAGTTGAATTTATTTTCATAAGTAGCACAAAAAATAAGAAGTGATCATGTATAATCAGGTAATCATGTATTCTATACGGCTTTTTATCTAGCATTTTTGTACACCTCTCATTAATCTTTTTCCTTGGAGAATCGAGCATAGAACTGCAGCGCCCCTGGCGACTGCTCACCGTATGAACTCCCTCGTGCGTGCGATCCTCTAGAATGTATCGCTTGTAAGGAGTCGCCTCACTTTCGCCACTCGCGGCAAAAAAAGTGCAAATTTTTATAATTCACGCGATGTCCGTTTGTCATCACAAATTTATAGCTTTCAAAACGAAAACCGATACTTTAAGAAATAAAATGTTCGTTATTGTATTTTTTGTAATTCAATGTATTCGATTGGGGGAAAGTGTAGGCGCAAGAATGCACCGCATGTGCCCTGTTCGCATTCGACGGAGGATAGAAAGAAAATGCTGGAAAGAGGAGGCACGCCCTTGACGCGCCTGAGACAGGCGTGGCAAGCGGCTCACGGCAAGTGTGCATATAGACAGCGGGACAGTGACGGTATCGCTAAATTGCGAAAATACGTCGATAACAATACGCGGCGCTGGCGCGTTTTGTTGCGCAGTCTTCTATGCTTTAAACGCCGCGCAGGGTGCGCTCACGTTGTCATACGCGGCTTTATCTCGATATTTCTTTTGGCCCGTTGTTTTGGCACTTTCTGCTATCTCCGATTACTGACTGCCATGGAGCAAACTCCGGTAAAACTCGTGCGAACGAGAAACTCGGCGCATCCTGCATAGCATCCCTGGAAGGATGATTCCCACAATAATGTTCGCATAAGCTTGTTTTTTTTTTAACTTGAATCATGCACTCCCTGGATTCTCGCTCAGTTCATCCTGTTAATGGAAATGAGCGCTTCTGCAGTACCTAACCAAAAACACATACACTTATTGCTTTGCTCAGAGGCAGCTACTGACGTATATGCTCTCTAAAGGCCCAGCATTTCTGTTATTATCACCGCCGCTCACATATATGCCTCGCACAGACGTAGCGCTTGTTTACTTAAAACGACTCTGACGTATATGGCCTCTATAGACGTAAACTTCTTAGAATTCATACGCAGCAAAGAACGCAGAGTTGAAACAATTTTTTTTTATTTTCCTTTCCGCTCGGTGATACAAACTCAGCCATATTGCTTGTATTAACCATCAAACCATCATGTGGAATTATTCCCCGACAACTGAGAAAGCACTATTACAATACATTTCCAGCCATTCAAGGATAATAAGAAACGGAATCGCTATAGGATGTTTTAAATCGACTTCAACAAAAACTTGCAAGCACAAGTTGACTGAGGCGTTGCTTGAGCAATAATATCACCTCGAAAGGCTGTGTACCCAGTTAATTGCTGCCAACTGCTAGCAAAAGGCTAATGAGCAGCATAAAATCGGAGGACACGGGTATGGAAAGAAGCCAGGATAATAGGAAAATTTCGGTAATCGCCTATGTGTACGGTTTATCAGATAAGCTCAAGCAAGTTGAGCCAACTATGGCGTGAATGTAATTTTTTCGGCAAGCGAAAAAGTGGCGGGTGTTTGCCCTGCGGTAAACAGTATGTATGATAAGAAGGTTAACAGTCTCACTATTAAGTCCTCGATGCGTGACGGGCACCAGTTTTCAGAATGTAAAAGAAATGTAGTGTATAAAATGCATTTCAAGGGTGGGTTGTAGTAGGTCGGTCACATTGGCTGGTGTATATATGTAAAATTAAGGGAACACCTGGCCAGGTTGAAAGGAAGGTCCTACAGGCATTTGGAAACGCAGTGTGTGCAATGTTCATTGAGCACGCGTAAGCCATTGCTTTACCAAATCGCTATTTTGTATGTTAATGTTAATCATACAACGAGAGAAATTGTAGAAGCTTGGCAAATATCTGGTCTGCAAGAAGCATTTGATAGTCATCCGTCTGTCGCTTTGAAGGACAGCGAATTTATCTTGCTCAACCATAGAAGATAGTGTGCCGATTATGTTGCATTTGTTAATGTGTTTGTCATGTGGAACATGTGTTCTGTTGCCCGTGCACCGTGATTATGAGATGGTTATCGAGGATGTTTATATGTGGCGTGTTAGGAATAAAATTCAGTTGTCAGTCTCCGCTGGTTTTTGTGTCCTTTTTGGGTTGTCGTGATTTAGTGTGCGCCCATTTTCCCCAATGAAGTCAAACAATCTAGCCCGCCTTTCCGTCTTATTGTCTTTTAACAACCAAGACAAACGGACATTCAGTCTATATAGGCGCGGTGGCTTGTGAAAGATTAAGTTCACGTATTTGAATTTGACATATATTTACTGGTCATTTTGAGTGTACTCAAACTACGGCCGGAAGTTAAATCGCAAGGTTCTTGTGCTCCTGCTCAAGAAAGGCAAAGTACGTAGGTTCCGTTGGACGCTTCAACTTGCATTCATAACTTGCACTCATAACAACTGTGCTTGCAATGAAATTTTGTGCAAACTTGATGACGCTCGTCTGCTGATTCGTCGCCACCTACTCAAGCAGTATCCAGACCACCACGTCGCAAATGGAACTTTCCCGCCGCGTGTTCGTGATCGAGGCTTGCCTCGTCGCGCTAGAGCTCAACTCCTGAAGCTAAGGGTAGGCTGTGTGAACGTGTGTGAACGTTTATACAGACAAGGACGTGTGGCCAGTCCATCGTGTACGTCATGCGGATGCTGCGAGACACTTCAGCACCTGTTATTGGAGTGCCCCGCCTTCAGTGCGCAGCGCCTCTCACTAGTGAGAGAATATCGTCTCCATGGCCTGCGGTGTACCACCCTAGATGAATGTTTGTACCCCAGTGGATGTGCATCTAGACGCGATCAAGCTCATCGCGCTCTCCGTACTACTCTGGAGTTAACCAACTTAATTTCACGTTTGTAACTTAGATACTGTCTCTTCTATTTAACGTTTTTTTTAGAAGGGTGACCTGCAGTGACCTGCAGTGACGAGCCCTACTGTGTGTGACCTGTACTGTGTGTTCTACATTATTCTTCGAGATTTGTCATCTCGCTCTTTCTTTTCTCTTTCCTCCCCTTCTTCCTATCTTCCATCCCTTTTTTTCTGTCTCCTCTTTCCTGAAGAGTAGGCACGCGTTGTGCCCTTTCCGGTGGCAGTTGCCAGCCTTGCTCCTCGCTTTCCCTTTCCTGCGTATGTGCTTTCAAATCAAATAACAATATCAATAAGATTAATAATAATAATCATTTCTCAAATAAGATATTGTCCGACTCTGCATCGACGACGTAAATTCCGTGCATTGTGTATTAAAACTATCCGACATGTATCAGCACAATGCATTCAGGAAGGCAGGTTATGAAAAAAATATTCAATTATGTTATTTGTCTTTTAAATTTAGTTCATCCACTTAATGAATCAACGCTCAGGTCAACCCGTTGATAGGAATGTGCACGTCTGCAGCACTTGAGGAAAAATACACAGCTGGGAACTTGCTCAGAGGTCAACACTGACGAATATGCCCTGTAGTGACGCAGCTCTTCTTTATTTAAGAATTTTTACGGAGAAACGAATGCAGAGATAATAGTTTTTTTCTCGTTGTTTACTTTTCCACCCATGTGCGCCATTCTTGAAGGGCGCTTGGCTTAACCAACGAGGCAAATGGACATCAACTCTAACTCGGTTCTGGTGGCTTGCGAGGGAAGCAGTTTGTGTATTAAAATTTGCTATAATTAGTACTATTCATGTTCAGTAACTAAAAACAAAGAGATGCCAAGGCATTGCCACAGCTGCTTTTTTGGTTCATTTTCGTGATTCTGAGAGAGTGTGGACAGTTCTTTTTTAGAGCGAAGCTGTGAACGGCTCAGTCTTCGATGGTCGCGTCCGGATGTAAAAAATTGCCCCCACCTCCCCGAAGGGAATTGTGAGGAAATGTGAATGCATTTCTTGCGCCGAGAGTACACGGCGTAGTAATTTTAATGGCGTAAATTAATGACGAGACGAGGATTTATACCTTAACCATTTATTTACACAATCATCAGCACTTGTTTGTGTTGTCATTCAGAAGCATGCGAAGCATTCAGAAGCATTCAGAAGCATTCAGAAGGGTCTTTCAGAAGCATGCGCACGTCACAGTTTCGGTTAAAGGCGAGATCAATGCAACTTCCGTGAATGGTAGTCGGACACTTGTCGGACTCGGCGGAGGCACACTGCATAGAGTACTTTGTCCGCATGTACTCCACCAACCACTCGCCGCTCTTCTTTCTCACGTCCACGTTAAAGTCACCAACCAAGACGACGGGGTCAGATAATTTGGCGCGCACACACACTTTCCATAGCCGCGTCCAGTTGCGCGGCAACGGTGTCACGAGCTAGGTTGGGCGCGAGGTACACGGTCACCACAAAGACTCCGTCTCCGGTGTAGACAAGGGTGTAGAAGTCTTTGTACGGAGACGTGTCTCGAACGGGCGAGGTGGCAACGGCGTGCGTAATGAGGTTCCCATACACGTTAGCAACGAGATTAACGCCGCAGTATTCGCCGTCCTTGCCGCTTCGAGCAAAGTAGTAGTAGCAAAGTAGTGAGTGACGTCACCTTCAGCGAGAGGTGTAATGCTCGGGTTGGATTGTATTACACTTCTTGCTAGGGGTACCGTTGCCGTCAGACATTCGCCTTCACCGACTTCTGCCATCGCCTTGAGAGGCGCCCAGCCAGCGAACGGTCGAGAGTGAGGCGCGCGCTTCACTCCATTTATATATACGTGCGAGCGAGCGAACGGGAGAGTGGAGCGCAGGGAGGAGACAGAGCGAACGGCGAGAGAAGGAGCGGCGAAGCACTGCACCTACCCTCTCCTACACTCTCTCCACACACGCGGGAGCTCCGCCGAGTTCCCGCGATGCGAGCGATGATAAGTGGTTCTTGAGGGAAAGGGAAAGGTTGGCGCTATCTTCTGCAGCCCTGATGCGAGCGCCCTCACATGCCAGAGCGCGCTCCTCCTCTCCACTCACTCTCCGCTACTCCGCCCGCACCACAAGCTCCGGTTGCTAGGGGCGAGGAGAAGCACGCGCGCCCGCAGCTGTTGCTATGGGAGAGGGAGTGAGAGCGGAGAGATAACACCTGCCGGCGCGCGGACACCGACAGACGCCTGACATGCCCCGACTAAGAAATGCATTCGCATTTTAAAAAAAGCGGGGAGGCAGCGCGGGAGGGAGGGGGGGAGCAGCTTCTACTCTGCCAACAAATACGCTTGCACTGGCTGTGGTGGCCGTCGCCCGCACCATCTCTTATCTCCACCACGGCCGGGCTCGACTGGCGTGCGCACTCGCTTCTAAGAAGCGAGCGAGCGCGGGCGCCAGTCGAGCGCGGCCGTGTCTATACACGGCTCTGACCTTTGCGCTGTGCATTCGCCGCTCAGTTTCCGTTGAAGCGATAGACCGCACGCTTCTTCGCCCGCTGGCTGCGCTTGCTGCCAGCGTTTTGACAGTCGTTGTCTGCGGTCAATCAGTGTGGTCTATTCATGTTTGCTTGTGCGCGATGACGCCACGCTTGTCCATTCAGTTAGAAAGCGAATGTGTCCAAGTTTATGCGGCCGATGAAACTACTCTACTATCCCTACTCAGAATAGCTCTCTACCAATTTGCTATCGCAATTGATGCCTCGCCTTTCGGGCGAAACTGCGACATTTTTTTTATAATTCACGCGATGTCCGTTTGTCATCAGAAATTTATAGCTTTCAAAACGAAAACCGATACTTTAAGAAATAAAATGTTCGTTATTGTATTTTTTGTATTTCAAAGTATTCGATTGAGGGAAAGTGTAGGCGCAAGAATGCACCGCATGTGCCCTGTTCGCATTCGACGGAGGGTAGAAAGATAATGCCCGAAAGAGGAGGCACGCCCTTGACGCGCCTGAGAAAGGCGTGGCAAGCGGCTCACGGCAAGTGTGCATATAGACAGCGGGACAGTGACGGTATTGCTAAATTGCGAAAATACGTCGATAACAATACGCGGCGCTGGCGCGTTTTGTTGCGCAGTCTTCTATGCTTTAAACGCCGCGCAGGGTGCGCTCACGTTGTCATACGCGGCTTTATCTCGATATTTCTTTTGGCCCGTTGTTTTTGCGCTTTCCTTGCTATCTCCGATTACTGACTGCCATCGAGCAAACTCCGGTAAAACTTGTGCGAACGAGAAACTCGGCGTATCCTGCATAGCATCCCTGGAACGATGATTACCACAATAATGTTCGCATAAGCTTCTTTTTTTTTAACTTGAATCATGCACTCCCTGGATTCTCGCTCAGTTCATCCTGTTGATGGAAATGAGCGCTTCTGCAGTACCTAACCAAAAACACATACACATATTGCTTTGCTCAGAAGCAGCTACTGACGTATATGCTCTCTAAAGGCCCAGCATTTCTGTTATCACACCCGCTGACATATATGCCTCGTACAGACGTAGCGCTTCTTTACTTAAAACGACTCTGACGTATATGGCCTTTATAGACGTAAACTTCTTAGAATTCATACGCAGCAAAGAACGCAGAGTTGAAACAATTTTTTAGGGGCGAAGCTCCTTATAGTGGCACACGTTCGTCCCCGTCGTCGTAGTAGTAGTGTGTAACCAGTCTGAGTAAAATGAGAAAAAAAATCCGAAGTTGTGTCCGTAGCGCGGAACCGAACCAGGGACCCCTCGCTTCCGAGCGCGCGGCGTTAGCCCACTACGCCACGAAGCGGATATGGACACGCGCCCCACGATGGCAATAAATACCCAACATTAACGAAAGGCCGCGTTTCTAGCGCGTTTCTAACGCGTTTGTGCTAGCGCGTTACGGCCCGTGTAAGAAGCTGGTGTAAGACGCTGTGGCCTCTCCGCCTTACCTTCAACGCGTTTCGAACGCGCTGCCCAAAGCGGTGGCAAGTCAAGTTCAAGTCGAGGAGCGTTTATGAATACGGGGGGTTTACTCTCTCAGCAGTCATGTGATGGCGTCGGCAAACGCGGTGCACGTTCCGGCATGTGTAAATGGCTGCGTAAGACGCTGTGGCCGCTCCCCCTTACTAGAGAGCACTGCACGTTTCTAACGCGTTTGTGCTAGCGTCCCCTTAAGCGGGAGATCTGATGATTCCCTCCGGAGCTTCGCCCACTCATCATCATTCACCCCGTGGATATGCTGTGATTTTTTTTATTTTCCTTTCTGCTCGGTGATACAAACTCAGCCATATTGCTTGGATTAACCATCAAACCATCATCCTGAACATCGAGATCAGAGGCAAAGGGCTTGATTTCACCATACGAAGGGCCAACAGGAAACTTTACAGTTCCTTGATGTGAAACTCACTTTTGAATAGGACCATTCGTGGTGGAATTATTGCCCGAGAACTGAGAAAGCACTATGACAATACACTTCCAACCATTCAAGGATAATAAGAAACGGAATCGCTATAGGATGTTTTAAATCGACTTCAACTAAAACTTGCAAGCACAAGTTGACTGAGGCGTTCCTTGAGCAGTAATATCACCTCGAAAGGCTGTGTACCCAGTTAATTGCTGCCAACTGCTAGCAAAAGGCTAATGAGTAGCATAAAATCGGAGGACACGGGTATGGAATGAAGCCAGGATAATAGGAAAATTTCGGTAATCGCCTATGTGTACGGTTTATCACATAAGCTCAAGCAAGTTGCGCCAATCTATGGCGTGAATGTAATTTTTTCGGCAAGCGAAAAAGTGGCGGGTGTTTGCCCTGCGGTAAACAGTATGTATGATAACAAGGTTAACAGTCTTACTATTATGGCCTCGATGCGTGTCGGGCACCAGTATTTAGAATGTAAAAGAAAAGTAGTGTATAAAATGCATTTCACGGGTGGGTTGTAGTTGGTCGGTCACACTGGCTGGTGTATATATGTAAAATTAAGGGAACACCTGGCCAGGTTGAAAGGAAGGTCCTACACGCATTTGGAAAAGCAGTGTGTGCAATGTTCATTGAGCCCACGTAAGCCATTGTTTTACCAAATCGCTATTTTGTATGTTAATCTTAATCATACAACGAGAGGAATTGTAGAAGCTTGGCAAATATCTGGTCTGCAAGAAGCATTTGATAGTCATCCGTCTGTCGCTTTGAAGGACAGCGACCTTGCTCAACCATAGAAGATAGTGTGCCGATTATGTTGCATTTGTTAATGTGTTTGTCATGTGGAACATGTGCTCTGTTGCCCATGCACCGTGATTATGAGATGGTTATCGAAGATGTTTATATGTGGCGTGTTAGGAATAAAATTCAGTTGTCAGTCTCCGCTGGTTTTTGTGTCCTTTTTGGGTTGTCGTGTTTTAGTGTGCGCCCATTTTCCACAATGAAGTCAAACAAACTAGCCCGCCTTTCCGTCTTATTGTCTTTTAACAACCAAGACAAACGGACATTCAATCTATATCGGTGCGGTGGCTTGTGAAAGATTAAGTTCACGTATTTGAATTTGACATATATTTACTGGTCATTTTGAGTGCACTCAAACTACGTCCGGAAGTTAAATCGCAAGGTTCTTGTGCTCCTGCTCAAGAAAGGCAAAGTACGTAGGTTCCGTTGGACGCTTCAACTTGCACTCATAACTTGCACTCATAACAACTGTGCTTGCAATGAAATTTTGTGCAAGCTTGATGACGCTCGTCTGCTGATTCCTCGCCACCTACTCAAGCAGTATCCAGACCACCACGTCGCAAATGGAACTTTCCCGCCGCGTGTTCGTGATCGAGGCTTGCCTCGTCGCGCTAGAGCTCAACTCCTGAAGCTAAGGGTAGGCTGTGTGAACGTGTGTGAACGTTTATACAGACAAGGACGTGTGGCCAGTCCATCGTGTACGTCTTGCGGTTGCTGCGAGACACTTCAGCACCTGATATTGGAGCGCCCCGCTTTCAGTGCGCAGCGCCTCTCACTAGTGAGAGAATATCATCTCCTTGGCCTGCGGTGTACCACCCTAGATGAATGTTTGTACCCCAGTGGATGTGCATCTAGACGCGATCAAGCTCATCGCGCTCTCCGTACTACTCTGGAGTTAACCAACTTAAGTTCACGTTTGTAACTTAGATACTGTCTCTTCTATTTAACGTTTTTTAGTAGTGTGACCTGCAGTGACCTGCAGTGACGGGCCCTACTGTGTGTGACCTGTACTGTGTGTTCTACATTATTCTTCGAGATTTGTCATCTCGCTCTTTCTTTCCTCTTTCCTCCCCATCTTCCTATCTTCCATCCCTTTTTTTCTGTCTCCTCCTTCCTGAAGAGTAGGCACGCGTTGTGCCCCTTACGGTGCCAGTTGCCAGCCTTGCTCCTCGCTTTCCCTTTCCTGCGTATGTGTTTTCAAATCAAATAACAATATCAATAACAATAATAATAATAATCATTTCTCAAATAAGATATTGTGCGACTCTGCATCGACGACGTAAATTCCGTGCATTGTGTATTAAAACTATCCGACATGTATCAGCACTATGCATTCAGGAAGGCAGGTTATGAAAAAAATATTCAATTATGTTATTTTTCTTTTAAATTTAGTTCATCCACTTAATGAATGAACGCTCAGGTCAAACCGTTGATAGGAATGTGCACGTCTGCAGCACTTAAGGAAAAATACACAGCTATGAACTCGCTCAGAGGTCAACACTGACGAATATGCCCTGTAGTGACGCAGTACTTCTTTTTTTTAGAATTTTTACGGAGCAACGAACGCAGAGATGATAGTTTTTTCTCGTTGTTTACTTTTCCAGCCATGTGCGCCATTCATGAAGGGCGCTTGGCTTAACCAACGAGGCAAATGGACATCAACTCTAACTCGGTTCCGGTAGCTTGCGAGGGAAGCAGTTTGTGTATTAAAATTTGCTATAATTAGTACTGTTCATGTTCAGTGAACTAAAAACAAAGAGATGTCAAGGCATTGCCACGGCTCCTTTTTTAGTTCATTTTCGTGATTCTGAGAGAGTGTGGACCGTTCTTCTTTAGAGCGAAGCTGTTAACGGCTCAGTCTTCGATGGTCGCGTCCGGATGTAGAAAAAACTCTCATTGGCCATACGCTGTATG
Source organism: Dermacentor silvarum (assembly GCF_013339745.2). Lineage (NCBI taxonomy): Eukaryota > Metazoa > Arthropoda > Arachnida > Ixodida > Ixodidae > Dermacentor > Dermacentor silvarum. Next base: position 162,683,318 of record NC_051156.1, read on the forward strand.
TGCGAGGGAAAGCGCGCGTCTCTCGCACGCTTTTACGGAGAGCGAACGCACGGCAGAAAGCAAACGCGACTTCTTCCATCGCGCGAAAGGCCGTGGGGCGGCGGGATTACAGTGGCTAGAACGGGGAAGTGTGACAAGCGGCACGTAGTGCCTACAGGGCGCATTGAAGCCGCAGGCCGGGAACTGCGAGGGGACACGCGCGCTGTCGCTTACACGTCGCCTGATGCAAGTCGCGCCGGCTCTGTTGCTTCAGTTACGCCACCCGCCCTGACCTGTGGGAAGTTACGCTCGTTGCTTTTTTTTTTTTTTTTTGAGCTGCAGCAAGTATAAAAGTGCACTCATGGCGCGAAAACACAGCACTTTGAACGCAACAAGACCTGTCCCCAAATGTAGACACAAGTTGTGAAAACATCTCCTGAGCTTGTCGCAGCCATGTTAACGCGACAGCGTTAAGGGCCCCGTGTTGCAGAACATCCAGCGTCGGCATCGATGTCGGCGTCGGCGTTAAGCATCAGTTTCTGGCGGAAATAATCATGCCGAACCACATTATCCCGAAACACCCCTACCCGGCGGACCCTTCGCATGGTGCAAGGCGTTAGTGAAGAAAAATTGAATTTGTTGAATTGAATAAGAGAGCAGTTTTATGATGATTCAAAACAGCGCTGAGCAGCATATCACCATCAGCCTATATTTACGTCCACTGGAGGACGGAGGCTTTATACCTGCGATCTCCAATTACCCCTGTCTTGCGCTAGCTGATTCCAACTTACGCCTGCAAATTTCCTAACTTCATCACCCCACCTTGCTTTATGCCATCCTCGACTGCGCTTCCCTTCTCTTTGTATCCATTCTGTAACTCTAATAGGCAACGGTTATCCATCCTACGCATTATATGACCTTTCCAGCTCAATTTTTTCCTCTTTATGTCAATTACGATATCGGCTATCCCCTTTTGCTCTCTTATGCACACCGCTTTCTTCCTGTCTCTTAAGGTTAGACCTAACATTTCTCATTGTATCGCTCTTTGTGCGGTCCTTGTTATATGTTAGCACCAGTAGAATGCAATGATTGTACATTTTTCTTTCCAATGACAGGGGTAAGCTCCCAGTCAGGATTTGGTAATGCCCGCCGTATGCACTCTCACCTAATTTTATTCTTTTATTAATTTCTTTCTCGTGATCAAGGTCCCCTGTGAGTAATTGACCTAGATAAACGTACTCCTTTACAGACTGTAGAGGCTGACAGGTGATCCTGAATTCTTTTTCCCTTGCCAGGCGATTGAACATGATCTTTGTCTTCTGCATATTTATATTCAACCCCACTCTTACACTTTCTCGGTTAAGGTCCTCAGTCATTTGTTGTAATTCGTCCCCATTGTTGCTGAATAGGACAATGTCATCTCCAAGCCGAAGGTTGCTGAGATATTCGCCGTTGATCCTCACTCCTAAGCCTTTCCAGTCAGAGCTTGAATACTACTTCTAAGCATGCAGTAAATAGCATTGGAGAGATTGTGTCTTCTTGCCTGACCACTTTCATGATAGGGAATTTTCTACTTTTCTTGTTGAGAACCAAGGTAGCTGTGGAATCCGTGGAGATATTTGCCAAGGTATTCACGTATGCCTTCTGTACTCCTTGATTACGCAATGCCTCTATGACTGCTGGTATCTCTACTGAATCAAATGCCTTTTCATAATCTATAAAAGCCATATTGTGAGGTTGATTGTACTCCGCAGATTTCCCGATTACCTGATTGATGACATGGATGTGATCCCTTGTAGAATATCCCTTCCTGAAGTCAGCCCGTTCTCCTGGTTGACTGAATTCAAGTGTTGCCCTGATTCTAAAGCAAGCTAATAGGTCTATAATGCTTCAATTATTTAACGTCTCCCATCTTATGAATTAGTATAATGTTGGCGTTCTTCCAGCTCTCTGGTACACTTGAAGTCGTCAGGCATTGCGTATAAAGGGCTGCGAGCTTTTCAAGCATGATATCTTCTCCATCGATTCTTATTCCGTCTTCACCAGCAGCTGTTCCCCTGGTCATGTCTTGCAAGGCCCTTATAACTTCATCACTGGTTATAGAAGGAGCCTCTGGATCCTGTTTATCACTACTTCGAATGAAAGTAGCTTGGCTGTTCTGGGCATTGTACAGCTCAGTATAGAATTCTTCCGCTGCTTGTACTATTTCATCGAAATTGCTGATGATATCACCCTGCTTATCTTTCAGTGCATACATTTTGCCTTTTCCTATGCCTAGTTTTCTTCTCACTGATTTCATGCTGCATCCATATTTTACTGCTTCCTCCATATTTTCCATGTTATAATTTCGAATATACCTTACTTTCTTCTTGTTGATCAAGCAGCAAATATAACTAAGCAAACAATACATTTATCGAACCCATATTAAGGTGTCTGACTATCTGAATGTGGGGTTACAAGATAAATGTTTCCGATTATGACTACTCGCCTGTAGCATCTGTAAATGGTGCAGAAACTTTTCAGCACGCTTTGGTTTATGTCATAGCTTGTACATGAAAATATATCAATCCTTAGTTATCCTGCGGAACGAATTGAACTTGAAAGACAGACGAAGAAAAGAAACCATAGGGGAAAACAATAAAACACGGCTGGAGCCACAGAGTTCAAGCATGGCCAATGAAGTGAAACCTGGCTCCGCTTACTCTTGCGCACCTTCTCACTCCACTGCCGTGCAAATTTCGTAGAGCTCCCATGAAGTAATTTGACGACTAGTGGCTTTTAAGTCATGCAACATCAAATATAGAAAGCTGGCACGATGGAAGCTGCAGGCCTGCGCCGACCGGGTGACGGCGGCGAACAAAATGTTGTGAAACGTTGCTCTTGTGTTTAGCGCCTGCTTTTGTGTTTTGAATTCTGCTACGGCACGCCTGTGCGCGTAATCGGCAGTGGCTGGCTCACCTTTCGTACAGTGCAATAAATGTACTCAGAATCTGCGGCCTTATGTATTACTGTTTCAAGCATTATGTTGCACTCTGTGCAAATATTATATGCAAAATTGTTACCAGGAATGAGAGTGCATTTCACAACGCGTGTTAAGAACCTATTTCCGTAAACTGAGCATAAGCACAAATATTATAGCAGATGGACATGCTATGAGAACTGGCGTGACTTATGTTCTGCAGTTGCAACAGCAACATTCCACCTACCAATAATAATTGATATATTATTGAGTAAACGTTTGTTAATATCTATGTTATTACAGCACAACATCCGCTTCTCAATCGAGCGTGGTTACTGCGAAACATGTGTTAATGTAAATGCATTCTCTAATACAGAATAAACTATACCCACCACAAGTTGCCAACCTCAGTCACTGTGGATGTTTTTGAGGATATCGCCATGTGCGTATCTTGTAGCTCAAGATTGACGCTGCTTCGAATGATCTACTGAAATCACAGATACGGGTACACCTTTTGCAGAATATATCAAGATACACATACAAGACACCAAAACAGCATCTCAAGCTGCTATATAATATACGAGTACATACATATTCGATACTAGGCAGTCCTGTTGTCGATTAAGTTGGTATCTGTTCATTATTACGAAAATACCATCACGTGGTACGACCAACACAAAAAAATGACAGGATAAGTACTTACAACGTTGTTTTATTCTGAAAGGCCACCGAAATACAAATATAAGCCATGCCGTTCGCACATACGTCCAGGCAATGGTGTCAGTACAGGTTTACCTCAAAGTGTCGTCTAGTTTAATCATAATTGTTTTTTTAAGTCAACGGATGTGCCACAAATGGCTTCTGAACCACTTCGTTCATGACTTGAGCGGAAACAGCGCAAAAGACATGACGTGAAAAAGGGACAGACAACGCCAGTTCACGTCGTCCAATGTGAGAAACCTCAAGCCATAGGAACAAGCCGGTAAGGGCACAATGGCTCGTGGACGGAAAGTCAACCATTATTCGAGAAACTAAGTAAATAAGAAAAAAGCTAAACGTCGTCACCGTCCGCTAGCTTTTTAGATAAAATGTTTCCATTTGGCGATGCGGTGGAAGGACCTTATTCGAAATTAATAACCTCTTTGACGACAATAGCGTCATGAACTTGACGCCAACAACTGACGCAAATGCCGGATATCATCCAAAGTTATTTTCTGCAAAAGGTTGCCGTGCATATATGATAGGTCACTGTACACTAACTGAAATACCATTGTCTACGTGAATTCGTTTTTTCTTGTTTTCGCACATTAAAACCTTTTGGGCACAGCCAGGTAAATCGGAGGCCACTAATTTCAACCTTTGAACAAGCGGTATAAAAGAGCGAAAATTTCAATGATTCTTTCATCCCAGGACGGAGAGACCAGTTGATTGGAAATGGCTCTGGTTGTGTCAATCAAATCAGCCATCCTTGTGGCCGTGATCCTACAGGCAGTGTAAGTACCACTCATAACCATTATGACATTTATAACCCAGACAACGCTGCACGGATTATTGGTTTATTTTGTGGTCCATGTTGTGTCTTATCATTGTCCCGCTTGTTTCCCAATGTTTTGGAACTTTTTTTTGTATTCGAAGGGGATATGGCTGTACAACAACGAACATTCCTATTGCTACATTAAACTAATAGGCATATTTGATATTGTCGTAGGGGAGTAAAGTATTGCTGCAATGAATTCTTTGTCTGAAGATATTGCTCTAGGGAAAAAATAAGCACTGTTCAAGAGGTATAGATACACTAGTGATATGTTTGTATCTCAATATTGACAATTTATCCGAGCTCTGTTCTCATGGGCTTCCGTCTAACAGACTTGGCATTAATTCACGCAGTTTTTCTTGCCTCCCTGATCGCGAACTCAACTGTGTGGTTGTACAAGCATAGTCTTGTAGTGCCTCTGATGTTAACGACATTTACCAATATATCAGGATTAATTACCCCTCATTGGGGTTACTCATACACTCGAGATCTACCAGCCAGCTTAAGCGTCTACGCTATAGGAACGACAAAATATGCTACGATTGCCCGGGAGAGCAAGCACGTTTGTTGAAGCAAAGGGCGCCGATACAGGTGCCAGATATTGTGACATTGATTGGAAACTTCCTAAACGATTAACGGTGCGGAGTTCCCTTGTGAGGTGTGGCTTACTCCGCACCTTCAGTTAAGTATTACGCAGTATGGAATTGAGTTCAATTCTGGGGTTTCAGTTTCCAAAAGCCCGGTTTGATTATGAGGCCCGTTGTAGTGGGGTACTCTGAGTTTATTTTGACCACCAACTTTGATCAGTTTTGACGTGCCCTCAACGTACGAGACACACCACATGCGTTTTTGCCTTTCACCCCCATCGAAATGCGGCAAGGATTTGATCCCGCGACTTCGTGCTTAGAAGTATTACGCAGACGAGAGATGCAATTCACATATTATTTATAGAAGTAAAGGCAAGACATGATCGTTAAGGCCAGATGGCTGAAGGCAAATCCGTGAAAGCGTCCCGACAAAGTTGTCATCTTTATCGTTCTGTCGACCATCTTCGTCCTTGACTCAGAAACTTTACTCAGAGTGCATTTGGCCGAGCATCCGTCAGGCTGTATTGCAATAAGGAACGCTAGCGGGCACTGAGGCGTGAACACCGAGTAATGCAGGTTGGTTGAACAGGAAAATTAAGAGATTGACGATTGCTAGTTCGGAAGCACTGAAATCAATTGCAAGTCTTAGCGTTGCACTCGACCTCTTCGAATGATCCTCCGAAAACATACATAAGTACTACTACGCACCCCGCAATCTCCCCCCTGAAGAAGGTACCGCTCGGGCTCCGATATGTCCAGTTCCTAAAATAAAATTTGGTAGTAATGCCTTCCTCTTTTTAATTCAGTTATCCCCAACCAGGCAGATATCTACCGAATGTTTACCTTTAAGCGTTACCTTACATATATCTCATGCAAGTAGGAGAATAGGAGAAATAGGAATGCGATCGTTTTTTAAATCGCGGTATAGCGGTCTGATGTTGGAGGTCAGCCAGCGGCTTGTACGGCGGCATGGAAGACGATGGGGTGTTGCTAATGATGGGCTTTCGTCATCATGCGTGTCATGTGCATGGTGTAGCGCAACATGCTTATGTTGAGCGCCACTAAAGACCTAAGTCATCATCACGAATTGTCTTGAGGGAATAATGCGGAAAACTGGCACGTGACGCATGCGCCATAATTTTGAAAGCGTTACTTTGGCACAAAAGAAGCATACGTGCGATCGTGCCCCATGTAGTTAGAGATTAGGCTGCTCCGCTAGAAGACCTAGGTGGTAGTCGCATCAACATCATCGGACACGCATTTCTTTAAAGCATTATAGGCAGACCTCACCTATTTTGGATGCGTCTAGCAGGAAACTCGATTTGTGTTAGTGTACGCGACCGCTTGCGAATGCGCACAAAATTGCGAAAGAGACAGGAGGCATCAAAACGTCACTTTGATAAATGAGGTGTGCCAGGCTACCCGTATTTGACGCATGCGCGCCGCAGCTGACCTTCATCTTGGAGAGGTTTGCCTAGCATCGAAGCCCAGATGGACAGCTTTAAAAATAAAATGATGTGCGAAGTTCACAATAAAGGTACAATACATACACAAAGCACAGCACTGAACACTCATCTAAAGAGGTCATCGCGAGTGCTCGCGTAAATCTCAAACTGTGCCAAACTCGACAAAAGGTAATTTTGAATCATTTATTGCGTGTATTGCACCAGGTAGGCGTTCACTATACTACCGAGAGACGATGATTGCATCGCCAAAATTGTATGGATTTTCAATATTATCAATGCTGTCACCGCAGATAAACCAACCTAAATTATTTCTGCGAATTTAATCCGTTCAAAGAGTAATGATAAGAAACAGCAACATGAGCGCCCTTGGTACATCTGGGACACCCTGTGGCTAATAGCTCAAGTGAGTCGCTTGCCGTAGAAGTACTCATTACAGCGACCCGTGTTCATCGATGGCTGTCTACTACGACCACATCTAATCTAATTAACACCAGGTTTGAAGCCGACCAACGGATAATTATAGATATTTATTTCTATTTCTATGTATACACGCGTCAATGTCACCCTCGAGGTCCCATACACAAAAACTACACACACACACAAACCACACGATACGAGGGTTGGCGAATGAAAGCGATTGCTTTAACAGGATGAAGCAGGCACGCTTCCTAACACTGGATGTGTTTTTGATGCCAATAAAAATAAAAATAAACGCGGCAAGAGCGCTATTATGAACGCAGTTATTAAGAAAACCGCATTCCTCTCAAGCAACAATGAGCGTTCACTGAAACAATTGGCTTGTGATCGCTGTGACCTGATAGACTTAACCCCTTGGTAGGGGTTAGTCCATAAGGTCACAGCGATCGATCCCGGTTAGATGGTCTGACAAACATGGTGGCTGTTTTAACCGTGCAGACTTCCCAGTGGAAAACACAGCTGCATTGGGAATACGCGAAAACGTGTAACCGAAGAAATGTAACCGAAGAAGTATTGCACAACACAATGAATATACGCGTATGTTCGACATCGCACCTGACCAGCTCGCCATCGGCACTTCGGCACAGTTGTAACACCTCTGCTACGTAGCCGTCGTAAGGTTTTGTAGACGTTTACAACCGCTACGCGAGCTCTTCTTTCACAGGTAATTATCCTTCTAACCAGCTTCCGTAAAAGTGCAAGATGTGTTTTTTTACGTGACTTTCAACGCACCATTATGTATTCGTCCTCGTGAAATGATACTTTTTTAGTACGTGGCTTTGATGTAGATGGCCACATTCCTAATCAGCATGGCAGGCACCCATATGTTGTAGGTTATCACCCTCTTGCAATCACCAATCAGGCCTAAAAATGTGTGATATCGGAAGTTCGAAACCACGGAATGTGCAAAGATTCCTCCGGTGTGAAACACATTACCCAAAGTGACACGAGCTGGTGCAGGCACCATATCTTCTGATAATATTGAGCAGCGTTCGAATCGACGACCGGTACGGAGTTCTTTTGTAAGGTGTATTTTCCCCGCACCTTCACTTAACTGTGACGGACACGATAGATACGTGAGAGATACACTTACATGCAATATAACGAGGTTAAGGCTAGGCAAGATTGTTAAAGCGAGATGGCTTAAGGGATACCCGCAGAATCATCCAGCCAAAGTCATAGTTTCTGTCTCACGGTCAAGCAACTTCGCCGTTTACTCAGTTTACGCGTAATGATATTATAAATGCATGGGTAGTGAACTTCATCTTGCCTCCGAGAGGTGGGATGCCCGTGTGACTAAAATGCGACATGGTTCTTAGACGGGAATGCCGAGAAACGTAGGAAGATACGCAACAAATTTCATACAAATAATGGAATGCTTTTTGCAGTAGTATTTCAACCGCATGGCCAACTAGTGTCACTAAACTATACTATTGGTTTATATAACTGATGGAATACATACACCTCGGAAATCGTGCAGGTTTATTGGATTCGAGCAGACCAGACTCCTCTTCCAGCAGCAGCACAACCAAAGAGCCAAACATTAGCGTCGAAAGCTGTAATCAAACGGTAAGTCTGTTGAGTGCATAGTAAATTGACTGCTTTTCCTAAACCTTAGCGAAAATAGTAACCTGAAAATAACTTTTTACTAATGGGAAACTATACCATGTACTGACATATAAAGGCCTTTACGATTCTAGATCGGGATAAAATGTTAAGAAAATTGTTTGTAGCATATTGGCGAAAATCGGTGTGGAGAAGGACATTGCTTCCATGATAAATTGCACATTCCAGGTGGGTAAATATCAATACTCAATAATCACTTCGCTAATTACTTACTTCAGGAGACACATTGCAATTGCAAAATTGAAGCCGAGCTGTCGTAGAAATTAAGTCTGTTCCGCAGAAATCTTTAGGCAAGCGCCACTGTCGAGGTATTCTTTTTTAATATTAGCTGAGGAATGCGTTCGTGTTCTTGATTACGCACACCTTTTTTAACTTGTTAACTGGAATGACAATGTATTTTGTAGGGATATTCTCGACATATCGAGCGCGGAGATTTCGAAAGTGAGGCTAGCTTTACGATGTGTGCTATGGAAACATGAGATCATTACCTCAGTGAAATATGCCGTGGGACAAGGCACTTTCCTATGCAGGCTATTTCCACCTCTCCTACAAGTGACGTTGAAAAAAAGAAACGATGCTATCGGGCACACACAAACACATATATTTGTGAAATATAATAAAAAATCACTATATATATATATATATATATATATATATATATACATACATATACATATATAGGATGAACCCAACTGTATGTTGCTAGCAGGAAGCAGGAACCTGAAGAGACCTCCTGCATTTTTTGTGTTGTTCGTCAACACTCCATCTGCAATAATTTCTTATCTTTCTGATCACTATATTTACAGCAGCTTGGTAATTATTAGGTTCTAGAACACACTCGCAAATACTAATTTCAATTATTTGTGGCCCGCTATCTTCTGAGTGGTTCATTTTTTGGGCGTTTAGGTGTTGAACCACCAAATATAGAAAGCATTCTCAATCTGGCTTACGGCTTGCGTGTAACGGCAGGGGTGTTTTCAAACACGTTGCAAAGAAACTGAACGCGCTCAGTTATTAGGGCCTACTCCGCCAGTTGCATTGGCAGGCAGTTGTTTGCTATGGGCCGGGAAATGCCTCCTCACGGAAAGCCAATCAGATCATATGACCCTTCGCGACAGCTGTAAGCAGCCTGCCAAAGCCAAGTTAAGAGAATTCGCAGTACACAATATCGATTTGCATGTCGGGCCAACAAAAACAAGGACATGAATGTCGCAGCCATCTCCAAGAAAACCGAAATGTAACATATATGACAGAAGTGGTCGATTACAGGGTTAATTTAGTCTATTCGCAATCAGTCTGAGAGTGGCGCAGGGAGCACTCAGCGTCATGACGAATCAGCTTTTTGAAGTTGTCTAATTGGTTAACAATACAAGCGACTACCTGGACGTCCACCTGGCTTGCTAAAACACATCGCAGATCCAAACATAATTTTTCAGACATTTTTGATTGACTACGCATGAGACCTCTGCCTGCCTACTAAGAAGGTCGGAGATCAAAACATTGTATATTGGCCACTGGTTGCCGGTAAAGTACGTTGAAGTATCTGGACTACAGCCTCTCGCCACTGGTCACCTAGTGGCTTCCTATGAGTGCAGATTTGTGTGGAGGCATGACCTTCAAAAGAAAAGTGCACATCGGGCGGCTACATGCCATAGCCGATGACTGAAAGCATACCTCAGCCGAATTGGCGCACACTACCCCTGTTTATCGGCGTTTCTCGCGCAGGCAACTGGTCTCACGGAAAGATGAAACGATACCCCTCAGACTCGGTCGACACTTTTCATTAGAGAATAACTAAAATAAATAGTTGTATTTTACTTGCTATAACAGCGACTTGATTATGAGGTACGTCATAGCGGGAAACTCCAGCTTTATTTTGGCCACCTGGAGTTCGCTAACGTGCACCGAAATCTGAGTACGCGAGAGTGTTTGCATTTCGCCCCCATTGAAGTGTGGCCGCGGCTGGCGGGTTCTCATAAGGAACGCGATACCAGGAGAGCCCGAAGGAGACCATTATTTTCAAAGCCCTACGTTGCTTAATAACATTGCGTTGCAATCTTCCACAAGGATGGCGCGTAACGAAGTCCTCTTTTTGGAGTCCTGTAACTGCTGCCCGCAGTCTGAACAGTACCGTTAAGACCCGGGACTAATAACCATCTGATGTGCTAACAAAAATAAGGTCCATAAGAGATCCTCACGTGAACATGAAGGACGAGAGGAACAAGGAAATGATAACAAAATGTAGGGAAGTTAGCTACGCTGAGCCCGGTTTGCTACCCCGCTCTAGCGAGAGCAGAAAGAAAAGGAAAAATGAAAAAAAAAACACCGCATATCTACGGAGTGAATGATGATGAGTGGGCGAAGCTGCGGAGGGAGTCATCGGTAAACCGTGAATCTTCCGTGTAATTCGCCCAGTCTCGCCGCACTAAATCGAACGATTGACTTCCACCAATGACACGCGCCATATGTGACGTCATTCCCATATTATAACAGCGCCCTTCATTATAATTGCACCATCTCCCGCTTAAGGGGATGCTAGCACAAACGCGTTAGAAACGTGCAGTACTCTCTAGTAAGGGGGAGAGGCCACAGCGTCTTACGCAGCTGTTTACACATGCCCACATGCCGGAACGTTCACCGCGTTTGACGACGCCATCACATCACTGCTGAGAGAGTATAACCCCCGTATTCATAAACGCTCCTCGACTTGAACTTGACTTGCCACCGCCTTCAACGCGTTGCGCGTTGAAGGCGGTGGCAAGTCAAGTTCAAGTCGAGGAGCGTTTATGAATACGGGGGTAAGGCGGAGAGGCCACAGCGTCTTACACCAGCTTCTTACACGGGCCGTAACGCGCTAGCACAAACGCGTTAGAAACGCGCAGTCTTTCGTTAATGCTGGGTATTTATTGTCATCGTGGTGCGTGTGTCAATGTGCGCTTCGTGGCGTAGTGGCTAGCGCCGCGCGTTCGGAAGCGAGGGGTCCCTGGTTCGATTCCGCGCTACGGACACAACTTTCGGAATTTTTTTTTCATAAAAGTAGACGCGGCTACCTACTACGACAACGACTACTACTACTACATACTACAGAGGAGGGACAGACCCACACCCTAAGGAGCTTCGCCCCTAAAAAAGAACACCGCCCAAGCACTCCGTACAGATGGTTAACGAGCGAAGCCGAAACGTGCTGCCCCGGTGTTTAGCAGTGGGTTAATCCCGACGCTGTATTGAAGCGTTTCTCAATTATTGGTTACATGTTTGTGTTTCTAGTGGAACGTTGCGTGCGGATGTGCGCTAACCACGACACCGAGCTCACTCGAGATATCGAACGCATGCGACAACGGCGAGCCGAGGAGCCGGCGTTGCGGGAAGAGCAGTGTCAACGTGGCAATGGCGGGTGCGCGTTCGCCGGGGCCAACGCCCGCTTTCGGTGGGAGTTTCTCGAGCAGTACTTTGGCTTCAGCTGCGACGAAACGTCCATGTTGAAACCGCAAACTGGAACGCAAGCGCCAATGGCGGGCGGCTGCTGCTAACCATGACGCCGAGCTAACTGGATATATCGAACGCATGCGACAACGGCGAGCCGAGAAGCCGGCGTTGCGGGCAGAGCAGGTACGACGCAGAGAACAACGTCACTAACGGGACTGCCAATGGCGCGCGCGCTTGGGTGCGACGTAGAGAACGACGCAACTGACGGCGCAGCCAATGGAGGCGTTTATCGAAACATGGGACGAACGGTTTTTCGTTTCGCCTAGCCATATACAGCTTTCGCTGTGAAAAAGACAGAGAAGTTGAATGTGCGTGAGCTTGCATGCTATGACACGCTCATTCAATTAATCACAAGCGGTTATTGAGAATTATTGCAGAAATCTCCTATGAAATCCGTTCATCACGCGCTGAAACCAAGCACCCGAGTTCTTCCAACCGAATGGCAGACGGTTGTATTCATATATATTTCAAAAGGTATTATAAATGCCGTGTGCTTCTTTGATTTTTACTGGAGGGGTACCTGCCAGTAACCTTTGCACAAATCGATTCGTGAGAACCATTGGCATCCTCTAGTAACAATAATGATGTCAATCAAAGGCATAGGGAATGGATACAGCTCTGTTTGGGTGTTGAATTGCGTATAATCAGTACAAAGTCGCAGTGAACGATCTTCTTTCGGGACAAAAGTTATAGGAGAGGCAAAAGGTGACGTTGAGGGCCTTATTATTCCCGCTTACAGCATTTATTGAAGCTCTTGTTTCAGCCATGTTTTCTTTTCATGTGAAATCCTGTAGGCTCTCTTCCGTACTATAGTCGTGTCACGAAGCTCAAAAGGTACTTCGGGTACAGAAGCTGCAGGTGGATATGTATCGAGTCATATAGGTTCGAGAAAAATTGTCTATATATCATTAGCACATTTGGCAATTTTTATCTGTGTCGATGTCTGGACATTTGAAACCAGGGGGTCAAGAGTCACTTCATCTTTCCAAGAAATGTTCATTCGTAGCTTATTCATGTCAGGTCTTGATAGTAAAAACAAGAATTCGACATCACGCATAACCAGCGCTTCTAATGTGAAGGCCTCCCCAGCAAAATGTACATTGACTCTTGTGCAGGTGTGCAGTGTTCGAGATAATCCATCATAGCTCTGAACCGTTACCACCTTACCCTGTCACATGTCACCTGCCTTCACCATGATTTCATTAATCAGACTCATTGAAGGTCCTGTGTCGACTGGAGCATTTATTTCTTTTTCGTTAATAAGCAGTACCGTTTGCAAAACTTTTGATCGAATCAAGTGTAGACAGCCTCGTTATGGTTACACGGGTGGGGCTGTGCACCCACGTTTATTAGTTTTTTTGTCTCCTTAACGTATTTTTTGTTAGGGGAATAGTCAGAAGCTGGGATTCTGGTGGGTGCTGTCATCGCTGTCGCTGTATTATCCGGATGAACTCTGGGTGAATGGGTCAAATTATGCTGTGCAACGGGCCCAGGGGCTTCATGGAAAACGCCCTTAAGGCCTTAAGTAGGTCTTCAACTGTCTAGGGCGACCTTATTCGCCCGTGCCTTTAGCATTGCTTTGTCATACCGTAGATGACTAACGGCACAATGGACGACTCAGGCAAAGTAGGATCTGCTCTCTTCTCGTAGGACCGTCTCTTCTCGTAGAAATAGTCAATTAGTAAACTTGATCGTTGTTTGGAAAGTATAGCTTTGTCCCATTGGTCGACCGAGTTTTGATTAAAAGCCGAGATAAAACTTGCTTTCCAGTGATCCCAGGCGTCGTCCTGGCTCTCTGTTATACGGAGTTCACACCATTTGTTGGCGTTGTGTACAAGGAACAACCTGATATTTTGCACTTATATATCATGTGATGTCACCCAGCAGTTCTTTTTACAAGTGTATTCAAAGAACTTCAGCCAAGTGATTGCCGACCCGGACGTCCCATCGAACACGTCCGGCTTCACTAATTCAGCTTTGCGACGAGTGTTGGCGCGCAGAGTCTCTGTTAGCATTGTAAGCAATTGCCATGTTGGTAAATTTGTGAGGTCTGCACTTTCAACATCTGCTCCATAAGCATAGCAACGTATTGGCTATTGTCATTTTGAAAGGGCTTGCTAATTGATAACTATCGGAAGTGCTTTTCATTGTCGGACATTTTACTAATGATCTTCCACATACCTCGGCTGACGAGATCCGCCGCATTTACTTTAGCCTCACTTGTGTTTAACTGAAGCAGGCTTGGTGACGTCACTGTCTCCTGGACTTCCACTTGTTCTTCATCTTCGGCTTGGTAGAACGTGACGTACGGTTGTCCCGCTGTAGTAGTACGAACTCGTACTTCTATCCACCTCCTGTCGGGCTGCGCCAATAGTAGAATAAAGGATCTGAGACTGATCAACTGTTTACTGTTTTCAGTCGATCTTATTGCTCTTCTTTAATTCCTCTTCTTCTTTTGACCGGGACATTACACGCGTAACGGTCTCTATTTCAATAGCTGGCTGGAATGACGTAAGAAGGAAAAAATTTGCTGTGCGCGTTTAACGCTTCAAGAAGTGGACACGGCGCATAAACTGCCAGAAAAGCTGTTTTTCTTGTCACCTATTCAGCGCAATTGTGTGAAGCCAGAAGAGCGAAATGCGCATTTAAAAAGTCAATGAATGAACAAATCATACTACGCTGTAGAATAGTCGAAAAATATATACAAAGTATTTATGAGTGACTCGCGTCGAATTAGCAATATACTCGTCTAAACGTACCTTCTATACATGTTTTTTTTTTTTTTGCAGTGCAATCCTTCAAAAAATCTCACATGTTCAAATGGCACCTGCTTCTGCGTACTTCTGAACAACGCTACCGAAGGCACTTGTTACACCTGGTCGGGAGACGGAATCGATGAATACTATGACCCTTCAAATGACAGTCTAGATGCGGCCACACCACGAGCACAAAATGGAGATAAATAAAGAACTCGTTCTCATCAAACAGACCTGTCATCTCATTCTCATAAAAAAAGAAGAAACTCGTTCACATAAACAAAAAATTTAAAGAGTGGATTCTGCATAGCGCCGCGAATTTCACAAACACTTTCCACAGTAAACTGTGTACGGCACAGATGAGCGATCTAATGGAACTCGAGTTATTTACTGTCGTCTTTTTTTTTCATTGTTGTGGGCTACACTAAATCACGGGGCATGAACTAGCCCTAACTCGTGCGCTGCTCTGAATCGGGAGCTAATGGCCAACGGCGTTGCATAACACACCATGATTGATAACTCAAGGCTACAGCTCCAAGAACGCATCGGAAAGAACGTTGCAGAAATGTGCTTGCGGCTTGCTATCCCTAAATTTCCCTCTGAAGCGAAGGGGTAAGCGTGTGTTTTAGTCTAATTCCTCAGTCGAACTTGTTACTCATTTTACATATACCATTCATTGTGTTTGCATGCGCTTGTGTTTCTTCGGTACATCGCCTCATGGCCCTTCCGGTTTTACATATATGCCGCCTTGTCACGCATGCGCCCAATAAAAATGCAGGAACATCGCAGGAAGAACGCATCTACGTACAAGACGGTTGCACAAGAAGTCAAGCTGTGAAATAACTAGTGCGATTGACGGTAAACCAATACATACAACGATCTCCGATTCTTTTTCATACAAAAAAATTCCTATACAGTCTTGGAGAAGCGTCGAAGCGCTACGTTCCTGTCTAGAAGGATTGTGTCTGATAAACGAGCCTCACAACCGCACGCAATAACGTCGGCCTGCATACGTGCGCCCTTCTCTTCTTTCTTACACACATTTTGCCCATGCTAACGGTGCACGCTATTATGAACATCATGGCAATCCGCAGCGCGTCCAGAAGGAAGCGTCAGAGAGTAGCTTGACTGCGGTGCACGGCGCATGCGCTCCGGTTCGCCACCGGTGCGATCACGAATGTCACATAAATGACTTCGCGTCGGTGCTGCTAGATGGAGCAGCGTGTCGCAGATGGAACAGCAAGACAGCAGCCCGGCCATTCTACGTGCCTTGTAAAGCTCTTTATTAAACACACTGCACTTTTGCATATCACAACACTGTCGCCATCTCGTTATTCCATGAATAGTATGAACTCCTCACAGTGATTGTCATAATAATAATCATAACATGTACAACATCTCTTCTGGTCTATTACACACCATCATAAGAAATATTGCCAATTGCATTAGTGACACCAACTAACCGCAAAACTATCTGTAATTTGTTGGCGAATTTCAAAGGCTGCGGGTTAATGAAGGCAAACGTACACATGCAAATAATCCGGAGCGTCATGAGTGTGTCGAACGACCAACACACAATTTAGCCCGCCGCCCTGGAAGAACTATTTCAGCCACCTAGATCAAATATTTATTGAAAACAGGAGGAGGAATATGACCAATGTTCGCGCAACTTAAAATGTTTAAGAAAAATTTACTGCCTATGTAAAACATTTCTTAACAAGTGCACGAAAACGGGATATATCGATACGGTTTCAAGATACGTAGTTTAATTACAGCCAAATGAACTTATTAGCGCAACTCTCCCAAATAAACAGCTTCGCTGGATGAGATTCTGCAAGGTAGCAGAAGTCTGGCGTCATTTTATTCAGGCTTCTATTTGGCACGTTTATACATCTGCATTACGAGTCACTGAGCGGATTTGTGATTTATTTTATCCTGAAGTTACTTGGGAAAAAGTAAGAGGGGCTGTGCAACAGAAGAAACAAATGCAAAAAAGGGATGACACGCAACTCGCATTTGTTCTAAATTTACCAAAGAAAGCTGGATGTTTAAGCGCATCATGACACAGCCTAACATAAAGAACATTAAAAGTTGATATACATGAGTTCGTACAGGTCATCAACATTGACAAATAGACAAGGTTGTGCCAATTCTCGTTAATATCCCTCGAATTTCAGCGAGACAAACGTTCGATTCCTTCGATGTACTGGGCACCATTGACATTAATAAACACGTCGTTCTTAAGCCGAAAGTTCCAACTTTATGCGAATTTCGCTTGACTGAGATAAGAAATGTGGCCAAGACAAATACGGGATGCATCACTTAGTGCTTCGTAGTAAGGAAAGAAATGATAGACGGGAAACTTGCGCGAGTTGCGCAAACAGCGAGATTAACTTTCATTTTAACTATTCGTGTAGTCGGGTTGTAGATAAAAGCTTAAAACGACTCTGTTATTTTTGTTCAGTGTTAGAGAATTTGTTTCATTTACACCATATGGGTCTCTATACTATGGCACTAGCATATTGAAAATTTGTCTGTACGAGGGTTTTGTAATGTGTAGTGGAAAGACGTAAGCAGTGATCTGGCACCGTCATCGACATTGGGCGTGTGCGTTGATCGCAAGCGGTTAGTTCTGAGAATGTTGTTTCTGTGCTGGCGTTATAAGACAGCATTAAAGGCGGACCCCACCCCCATTGTTGGTATCCGCGGCTGGTAAAAAAAAAAGTCGAAGTTTCTCCCGCAACACAAAGCATTACTGGCGATAGCAAATTATTAGACAGCTATACGAAGTATAAGTTCAGCAATTTTATTAGCTGCATTAACTGCTACAAATATTTCCCTCCTAACTAAGTTACCAAGCAAGTTGTCACGCGCGCGCAGGCAAACACGAACACATCCCACTCTATGACCGCGGACACTCGCTGTCAGAACACTGGCCTGATCAAAAGCGGCAGCAGCGGAGATCGAATTCCTCTTCGTGCTGAGCCTACAAGAGCCAGGAGGGAGAACCAAGGTGAACACGACCTCTACAAGATGTCAGCAACGCGGTGGCACAACTCACATGCCAAATGGCACAGGCACAGCTAGCAGTGCAAGTAGAGCAAGTTTGCTCAGAGATGGCAAAGACCAGTGCAAAGGATAGCATTCTTATTTCATCTTTCGGGGGTTTTACGTGCCAAAACCAGTTCTGATGAGGCACGCCGTAGTGGAGGGCTCCGGATTAAATTTTAGCACCTGGGGTTCTTTAACGTGCACTACAACGCAAGCACACGGGCGTTTTTGCATTTCGCCTCTATCGAAATGCGGCCGCCGCGGCCGGGATTCAATCCCGCGATCTCGTGCTCAGCAGCGCAACGCCTTAGCTGACGCTGGTGGGTGCAAAGGGTGGCAAACTAGAAGCCAACGTGAACGAACTCATGCTCGCAAAGAAAAGCAGGAAGAACGCTCCGTACACCAAACCAGGGACAGAAATGCACCGTTCGGGCAGCAGCCTGGACCTGACCAAAGATGGCCGCAGCGAACTAAGATTAGGCGGAAGGACGACACGATGATTCTACATTGGAATTGCCATGGCTTCAGGAACAAGGCGGGTGAGCTGCAACAACACGTGGTCTCACTCAAGAACAAACCTCGCGTGATAGTATTACAAGAGATAAACCAACGACCCAGATTCGCTGGGTATGTAACGTATGTGGATCCGACGGAGAAAGGGACGGCAGCATTGGTACGCAATTGTACAGCGCCAACCCAGCACCTGACGGCACAGCGCGGATGCAAACACAACCTCGTGGAGCTGCACAGTCAAGGCATAGAAAACATGGAGAACGTGTTTATACTGAACATGTATTATGGAACTACCAAAAATAGAATAGACTTTGCGGGAACGAGGGAGCGATACAGGACGCAGTGAGCAAGGCAGGCTCCCGGCCGCTGCTCGTACTGGGGGATTAAAATACCCCTCTCACGAGGTGGGGATACCGGTTCTCTCCGAAGAGAGGGATTGAACTAGCATATTTGATAGAATGGCACAACTTGTCCCTATCTTATCGAGGCCGACTCCCCCACCTGCATGGGCACGAGCACGACCAGGGACACCACGCCGTACCTCTCGCTCCAGATGGGGACTGTGGACGCCTCATGACAAAACGTGGGAATGAATTTTTGTTCGGACCACGACGTAGTCAGGATCCCAATCAGAGGCCCAACCCTCAAGGCGAAGACTGGCACAGTGAGGATAGCCAATTGGGATAAGCTAGAAAGGAGAAAGAAGAGATATCGGATGAGGAAGAAGGCACAATAATACAGACGTACGAGACCTGGGACAAACAGCAGCTCGAAATCGTAGGAAAACACACGCAAAAGATCGCGAGCACCCACCGAACCTCCGTGTAGACGCCAGACTGGCACACCTGTGGGAAGCAAGAAGCAGCTTAACCAAACCCTGGAAAAGGCAGAGACACAGCAAGAAGTTATGCAAGGGTATACGGTAAATAAACGACACAGCAACAGACTACGCGGCGGAATTACGTAAAGAAAACTGGCTCGATCTCTGCGACGGCCTACAAGGAACCCTATCCGCCCGCAAAACGTGGCAACTCCTCTAGGCACCTCATCGACCCAGTGACAAGCAAAAGCGAGACAAACAAGAGTATGGCTCGGACCTTACGATAATTACGATGGGGACGTGGAGAAATTAATAGAAGACTTGAAAAATAAATACATCAAGACGGATAAGAGCAAGTAGTAGCCGGGACCGTACCGAGACTCCCCAACGAGGTATTGGACAAACCCTTTACGGGCCCGGAGCTAAGAATTGCCATAGCAGAGAGCAACCAGAAGAGCACTGCGGGGCCGCACGCCATCACTTACCGACTACTGAACAACTTGAGCGACAGAGCGAGAGCAGAGTTCCTCAGGCGCATGAATGAGACCTGGGAGAGCGGCAAACTGCCAAGCAGCTGGAAGGAGGCCGAGGTTACGTCGATTCCAAACACGGAATCGTCCCCGCACAGCGACAATCTGAAACCAATTTCCTTCACGTGCTGCGTGGGCAAGGTGATGGAAAGGACGGTGTTAAACAGACTACAGAGACACTTCGACGGAACCAACGAAATGCCGGACACCATGTTTGGTTTCCGAAAGCACCTGAGTATGCAGGACGTGCTCATACGTATCAAAGACGAGGTGATGAAACAGGCCACGAGGCACTCACCATATTGGCACTTGACCGCAAGAGAGCATTTGACAACGTCTGCCACGTTAGCATCCTGACAAACTTCCAGGGAACTGGCTGGGGAGAAAGGACGTACAACTACGCACGGGGCTTTCTAACAGATTGGAAAGGGAGAAGCAGAGGGGGGGGGGGGAGTATCCCCACTCATCGAGTTGGGGAGTAGGGGAACCCCTCAAGGCTCGGTCCTTTCGCCCTGTTGTTCAACATGGCACTGCTGAACCTGCCCAAGGCGCTCGAAGTCATTGAAGGATTGGGACACGCGCTCTACGCCGATGACGTCTCGGTCTGGACGACGAAGGCTGGATCCCCCGGATGTATGCAAGACACGCTGCAGACGGCGGCGGAAGTGGTGGACAAGTATGCCAAGAATTGCGGCCTAAGATGATCACCACTAAAGTCAGAACTGGTGGTTGTCCGGCAGCTGGCACCGAAAAGTGTCAAGCAAAACGTTAGAGTGGTGCTAGACGAAGAAGGCATGGTGCCGGGCCCCAGTGTCAAGATCCTGGGACTGGTGATACAAGCAAATAAGAAGGTGGAATCGTCGGTGAAAAAGCTAAAACACACGACAGAGCAAATGCTCCACATACTGCGCAGAGTGGCGAAGACACGCAGGGGAATGAAGCAGAACAACATCCTGAGGATCGTACAGGCTTTCGTGGTTTCCCGAATTACATACATGGCGCAGTATCTCCTGCTGATCAAGTGGTCACAGAGTCGCAACAAGCGTATAGAAGCTTTCAGTTGGACTGGGTGTCCCGGTTGGTGCTTCTGGCGCTGAAAGGCAATGAACCTCTGAGGGGGGAAGAGATAGAATTAACACGGGTTCCGGCCCACTCCGCAGTGGAGGGCAATGAGTTTTTGCCCTGTCTTGAAATTATCACTTCAACAAAAATTGAAGGACGCTTAAGCTTCACCTTTAAGAGTAAAACGCCCGTTCGCATCGCATCGTTCGCATCTAGCAAGTAGGCTTCATTCACTACAACGCAAAACGTGGGAAAGCCAGCTTACAAAGACCAAGCTTACACCGACCGCCTTAAAGTCGGCTTCACTTTTAAACAGAAATGCATTGCTCGGAAGACGTTTTTCCAGGGTCAATATCAGTCTTATATTAAAATGTGAAGGCCCTAGGACCTTTTTTTTCATTATTTTATTAATTGTTTGCTATTGCCCCGATGGACGTAATTGCAAGGGTAAGTATGTAAACAAATTCCCCTTTACAAGTGGAGCATTCTTTGAAAGACGCACATGATAGGCTGCAGTACACAGCAGGTACTGAAGATAACATTTTGCACCATTTAATGCTCATGCTACCTCTGACGACATTATGTACCAATTAAAGGCATAACTATTTTTTCCTTAGGCACGGTGGTGTCACGACCGTTATTATTTCTGTAAATATGACACCTGCTGCTAATAAATAAAGGAGCCCTTTTGAAGTACGTAGTACATTTGTTGTGAGATATGCTAGGACCATTACCATTTACTCCTTCGGAACAGTTACTGAAAAATGACTCAATCCACATTTGTAGAATACAGTACAATCTTAATTATAAAAATTAAGAGTCGTCAGCGCTCGACAGCGCTGGTCACTCTAAAGGGTATGTCAGTATGTTTAATATTGACAAACTGCTGTAGAGGAGGGTAGGGATGACGAAGTGGCTGCTAGAGGTCCTGCGTTCGAATCTTGCCATCGGTAAAGTGTAATAAAGATTGTTTTATTGTATCATTATTTCGTGTATAATTATTGTATGAAACTCAATGCACGAGGCTACACTTGGTTCATTATTTTATGGCTACACCACGTTGGAGTCTCCACTGCGCTGTGGCTACCAAAGCGCTCCCCGTGGGCGCTCGTTAGCGTCACGATGCAGTACTTCGCTTCACCGCTTCTGGATGGCGGCGCCGGAGACAACGTTAGATCCGTTGCCGTAAATCAGTCGTGAAACCCGGCATAAAACACTTTCGTGTTAAAAAAATTACAGCAGATCCACGAGGTGAATGATGATGAGATTGGGCGAAGCTCCTGGCTGATGCGGCTTCTTGTCCCCGTACAGCAAGATCTTGGCGGCGACGTCGCGCAGCTTCCCGGCGCGCTTCTGCCTCGCGGGCTCTCACTTCAGGGTCCTGTCTGCGAGCGCGCGCCGCCGCTGCCCTGTGCGCCCGCCTTTCGGCATCCTTATCCATACGTGGTCAACTACAAACCTCTGGCGTCTTTCGTTAAGCAGCTGGCGTCTTGAACTTGACTTGCCACCGCTTTGGGCAGCGCGTTCGAAACGCGTTGAAGGTAAGGCGCAGTGGCGTAGCCAGAAATTTTTTTCGGGGGGGGCTCAAGTTGCAACGCGGCCTCCTCCTTATAAAAGTTGTCGAGGCATCAAATACATGAATAATAACTGCATTGCCAATGCTATTGTATATTAGGTCCTGAAAACGAATTATTTAACGCTACGCACAGTCAAGACAAGCAAATTATGTGTTTGTTTCATAAAAGAATAGCTTCGTATGTCCCAAAAATTGTGGCAGTAATAGCTGACATCAATGCTCCCGCATTTTTTTTCTGGTGTATCTAATAAGCAAAAAAATATATATCACGCGAACTTTAGAACTATATCAGTTCGAAACCAGCAAAGCAGTGCATGCAGCTGGTATGAAAAACGTAAAGGCCATAAAATGAACAAGTTGACAAATATTTTGATGAATCTTTGTCATTTAACAACCTTGTTTATATTTTTGTACATATGCAACGGCCAGGGAAAAACCTCAATGACGCTGCCCTTCGTTGCAATGGATTGCGCAGCAGCAGATGTTACCGGTCATATATTGTAATTGCACCGAAATTATAGTTGCAACAACGAGTACATATAAAAAGCAGAAGTTCCGCAAAATATACATTAGAAATGCGAAGATAGAATTGAATATACAAATGCCAAGATAAACGGCAAGAAAGTGTCGCGTGAAACCAAGTTCACTGTTTGTATACACAAAACCTCGCAACAAGATATTTAAATATACGTATAAGTTTGAAATAAATCTAGGTATCTAAGGAAACGTCATTGTATATAATGCGTCAAACAAGACAAATAAACATGTTGCGCAGTCACAGATAGTAAACTTCACGCATACGAGTATAAAGACAGACGATCCAGACACGAACAAAACTATGATCTCAGAAATTGTGATATGCATTTGGGCCATGCTGGGATCGCGACAGCACCATGTGGCTAGAATAAGAGAAAAAGAATGCAGAAATCAATACGAAAATGCGTATTTTAACTGCCTGCACAGCGGCAACAATTATTCTGCACCCAAAGTCAAAGAAGGCTATTGCTTCGTTGAAAAAAGAAGTAAATACATGTAGCTAAAAAGGAAAGAAAAGGACAAACGAAAGCCACAGATGATGCGGCAAGTTGATTTGCCCAACATCCGAGTGCGTTTTTGGGAAACGCCGCGTGTGCCGGGCTTTCAATGAGCAAGGTTTGTCAAAATTGGTTATTGATGTCCGGGTAATTTTTGTATTCCCAGGATAATTTTGATCATCATGCTAACTGTTACAATAAACGGTGACAATTTCTGTGGTTTTAAAAGCTAATGAACAGCCATACGTTTTCATAATTACGAGCTTATATAGGAACGTGAAGGAACAGATATTTTTACAGGCATTGATTTTTGCTGCTTCGCTATCTAAACGATAAACTTTACTCGGCGGGGAGGTTTAGCGAAGCGTTCAGTAACTTCGGACACGTTGATGGCGACGTCTCTGTGGGCGTATAGAAGCGCCAGCATAACCTTGCGTTCCTCATTGTAAAGCGCAAGTGGTTTTTTTTAGTAATCTCATGTTTGAAAATCTCTCTGCGCTGGCAGTGGCACTGGAAGGGCGACTAGAATATGCAGCCGTTTGTAGTCTAGAGTAGAGCACTGCACGGGCCGATTTTTGCGGCCCGGGCCCGGCCCGGGCCCGTTTTTACATTGGGCGGCCCGCCCGAGCCCGATCAAAACCTTTATGGCGAGACCCGGGCCCGGCCCGGGCCCGGAAATAATCTACGTTACCCGCCCGGCCCGGCCCGCCACCCCTTTACCTTAAGCCCGAGCCCGGCCCGAGCCCGACTCGAAACTGGCCCGAACCCGGCCCGAGACCGAAAAATACATGTTTTTCAGAGTTGAGAAGCCCGAGAATAACACGCAGAAAGCCCGAGCCCGGCCCGGGCCCGCGTCAACAAACCCGAGCCCGGCCCGGGCCCGGGTCAAAAAGCACACGCCGTGCCCGAGCCCGGCCCGAGCCCGTGAAAAAACTGCTCTACCCGGCCCGGCCCGGCCCACGGGCCGGGCCGGGCCCGGGCTTTCGGGTAAGCCCGAGCCCGTGCAGTGCTCTAGTCTAGAGCACTGCACGGGCCGATTTTTTCAGCCCGGACCCGGCCCGGGCCCGTTTTTAGGTTGGGCTGCCCGCCCGAGCCCGAACAAAACTTTTATGGCAAGACCCGAGCCCAGCCCGGGCCCGGAAATGATCTACGTTACCCGCCCGGCCCGGCCCACCGCCCCTTTACCTTAGGCCCGAGGCCCGGCTCGAAACCGGCCCGAACCCGGCCCGAGATCGAAAAATACTTGTTTGTCAGAGTTGAGACGCCCGAGAATAACTCGCTGCACGTTATATGCACACCACCAGAAAGCCCGAGCCCGGCCCGGGCCCGGGTCAAAAAGCACACGCCGTGCCCGAGCCCGGCCCGAGCCCGTGAAAAAACTGCTCTACCCGGCCCGGCCCACGGCCGGGCCGGGCCCGGGCTTTCGGCTAAGCCCGAGCCCGTGCAGTGCTCTAGTTTGTACACATGTACATATGACCTGCAGTCTCCTTGAGAGAGGGCATCTATTCCTGCGCTAAAACCTAAAAACAATTCGATATCGTTTCCTCAGCACCACGCTCGACAAGGTCGACAGCCGTCCTCTTACGGAAGCCACAATTCTTGGTCCCTGGTCCCAGCCGACGTCGGAACGAACTGCTTTAAAAGCGCTATTACGCTTTTTAAAAGAAACAGGACTTAGTGAAAAACTATAGAATGTGTGGACTGATACATTTCTTTTAGTTTTCTTTTTAATCTTCTTTTGTTTTCTAATCTTTTCTGCCCTTACCCCATCCCCCTGTGCAGAGTAGCCAATCGGACACTTAACCTGGTTAACCTCTCTGCCTTTCACCTCTTATTTTCCTTCCTTCCTTCCTTCCTTCCTTCCTTCCTTCCTTCCTTCCTTCCTTCCTTCCTTCCTTCCTTCCTTCGACATCGTTGACATCCTTGTTTATGTACCTTGCACAAACAGTAAGCTGTTCGATTCCAGCAATGTCCGTCGTTTCGTCAGCAAGTACGGAGAAGCAGCCTGCAGCATTCAATTCAATTCAATTCAATTCATTTTTATTGATAAGTAAATTAGTACATTTAGGCTTTCTTTGATAATTTCACCACAAATTTCTATAATTTGGTTTTGCACGCCTGGTTTAAATACGAGGCATTACTGGGGCAACTTTCCAAATGGTTCTTCAGATGTGTATCTCCACAATCAGCTCGCATGCGAAGAAGCGTTCTGGAAATACCAGTATTGTCAGCGGGGGCTTTACTTAAATCCATAGGACCACTGTCTCTATCGCCACGGAGAGCAAGACCTTGCCGCCCGCAAAAAAGAACTGTCTCAAGTTAAATAGGCCGTTGAGTTTCTTCTGTTTTCTCTTATTTTACTTTGCCTGCCCTGGTCCAGCTTATCGATCACATTGGGCGCGCTTCCTCAAAATGTTTGGAGAAAATTATCAGATGCCAGCTGACAGTCACGGTGATATTTAATATTTTCGCGTGTGTGGAAGATTGCTGCTTATATTTCTGGAACCACTTAGACACGCGCGTTCGAGTGCGCGCGTATTGGCCCAAGTTTATAAAAACATTAAACACAGAAAGTTCCAGAATAAAAAATCAGAAGCACGCCTTTGGAAAGGTCAGTGCACTTTTCGCGTCAAAAGTGTATGAGAACTTTATACTCATCAAGTTTCGGAATTGAAATCCATGCGCTCCGTAGATTCCGGTGCCTCTGCGAGATGCCGCGACGCGCCCGCTCGCTATCGAAAATCCCCTTGAAACTTTGTGCTCGGCTGGGGCTCCTTACGTTATGTGACTCCAGGTGCATGGGCGTTTCCACGAAATCCAGCCCGAGTTCGCAATTTTCGCACCGAAATGTCTTTTCGGGTGTCAAAAAAACATTGTAGACAAAATCCACAATGATTTCCGGCGCCGGTGGTTGTTTTGGTCGGCGGTGCAAGACAGCACGAAAAAATTTCGGGGGGGGCTGAAGCCCCATCAGCCCCCCCCCTGGCTACGCGCCTGGTAAGGCGGAGAGGCCACAGCGTCTTACACCAGCTTCTTACACGGGCCGTAACGCGCTAGCACAAACGCGTTAGAAACGCGCTAGAAACGCGGCCTTTCGTTAATGTTGGGTATTTATTGCCATCGTGGTGCGTGTGTCCATGTCCGCTTCGTGGCGTAGTGGGCTAACGCCGCGCGCTCGGAAGCGAGGGGTCCCTGGTTCGATGCCGCGCTACGGACACAACTTCGGAATTTTTTTTCTCATTTTTCTCAGACTGGTTACACACTACTACTACTACGACGGGGACGGAACGGGTGCCGCTATAAGGAGCTTCGCCCCTAAAAAACCTACAGACAAAGCCAGATCGATTCCCGGTCCCGGCGGCCGCGTTTCGATGGAGGCGAAATGCCAAAACGCCTGTGTGCTTGCATTGTAATGCACGTTAAAGAACCCTAGCTGGTCAAAATTATTCCGGAGCCCTTCACTGCCGTAAATTTCAGAGCCCCATAATCAGTAATTTCAGTGCCTCGTAATCAGAACTGGTTTTGGCACGTAAAGCCCCAGAAAGAAGAAGAAGATCCAATTATAAAGACGGCAAGCCGTTACGTGGCAGAGCGGCGCATTGTATTAGATGCTTCTGTGCATTGTTCAACTTGGCTTAGGTTTAACCCTAGTCGCCACGTGTAAAAAAGTTATCCGTATAATTGTAGAATTTGCAAAAATACCATCTCTCACGACAAATGATTGCACGCCTCCGAAGGGAACCGTTGAAAAGCAAAAAAAAAATGTCACAGTTTCGCCCTAGGGGCGAAGCAATGAATGCGATAGCAACACAGCAATGTCATACGAAGTAAGGTGAGCGGCTTTGGTAGCAATATGAATTGTAGTAAACATGAGCTGATTAAGTAAGCAGGTGTGCTGCGGCGTAAGTAGACCGACATGCAGAGAGACTCGATGACCACGAGAAGGCGCGTGTGAAACGGTGGTGTTGATGATAAGCGCTTCCCGTGGGCAGCGCGTGCGAAGGGACACACCTGTAGCGCTGCACTGCCGACCCGGGCAGCATTGCATGTGTAGCGTGCGTTGGAAAATGTGGCCCGACTATTACTAACTGATTGAACAAGTGTGGTGTGAGCGCGCAGAAACAAACAAAATAGATCACACGGAATGACTGCAGACAACGACTGTCAAAACGTTGGCAGCAAGCGCATACGCCACAGCAAAGGGCGAAGGTACGTGCGGTCTATCGCTTCAACGGAAACTGAGCGGCGAATGCACGGCGCATAAAGGTCAGAGCCGTGTGAAGATAAGCGACGGTGCGAGCGAGCGACGAGCGCGGTTGTTGGCAGAGTAGAAGTGCGCTCCCCCCCCCCCCCCCCTCGCTCCCTCCGGCGCTGGCTTCCCGCTTCCTTGCTTGCGCGTGGGAGATTGAGTGCGTTAGCTCTCCGTGATAGCACGCGTCCCCACACGCTTCCGCTCGGGCATACGGCGCGCGGCGAAGATTTTATCTATAGGGAACCTCACGGCGACGGCGACGCCGACGGCAGAAATCCGGTTGAAGTGTTCATATAATTGCTATCGCAATAAAAAAATGTCACAGTTTCGCCCTAAGGGCGAAGCAATGAATGCGATGGCAACACAGCAATGTCATACGAAGTAAGCTGAGCGGCCTTGGTAGCAATATGAATTGTAGTAAACATGAGCTGATTAAGTAAGCAGGTGTGCTGCGGCGTAAGTACACCGACATGAAGAGAGACTCGATGACCACGAGAAGGCGCGTGTGAAACGGTGGTGTTGATGAGAAGCGCTTCCCGTGGGCAGCGCGTGCGAAGGGAAACTCCTGTAGTGCTGCACTGCCGATCTGGGCAGCATTGCATGTGTAGCGTGCGTTGGAAATTGTGGCCCGACTATTACTAACTGAATGAACAAGCGTGGTGTGAGCGCGCACAAACAAACATGAATAGATCACACTGAATGACTGCAGCCAACGACTGTCAAAACGCTGGCAGCGAGCGCATACGCCGCGCAGCGGGCGAAGGTACGTGCGGTCTATCGCTTCAACGGAAACTGAGCGGCGAATGCACGGCGCATAAAGGTCAGAGCCGTGTGGAGATAAGCGACGGTGCGAGCGAGCGACGAGCGCGGTTGTTGGCAGAGTAGAAGTTGTATAATACAAGCCATCATCGCTTTCAACTTTCAAGTGATATCCAGAACATTCGTCACTAGGCAGAAACTGCGGTGTCGGACCGAACTGGAAAAAATAAAAAACTGGAGGTCAAGCGTTATTTTCAGCTGAACCGGAATCAAACCTAACCGTCATTTTCCCGACATCTTGGAGCTGAACCCGAACCGGAACTTATTAGAAGAACCGTTCCGAGCCATTGCGACAAATGGTTCAGAAGGCCCTGTGGACCCTATGAAGGTTACATCAGACGCGAAACAGTGGACAATGGCTCAAAGCCTCCCGCAGTCGGAAAACGATTCCCATCTCAAATTACTTCAAATAAACTCAACGGAGCTCTGACACTCAGGATGTTTTTAATTTTTGTGGTTTCAAGGCTGTCTTATTGGGATAAATGAGGGATGCTTTGTGCGTCTCGTCACCCCTCCCTCCCACAAAGAGGAAACAGTTGTTCAACTTATTCTGATTTAGTGCCCTGAGCGGTTGGCCTGAGCGGCAGATGTAATCCACTTATACTCATAAGAGAAATCGATAGTGCTGAAATTCCTCACGTTCGTTGCCATTTTCCTTTGGTTTCACGTGTGAAGTAAATGATTCATGTGACAATGATTTTGAAAGAAACAGGAATGAAAAACTTTCCGTTGAGTCTTCATAACAAATACTTACGTGATTACCAAATAAATGCCTGCTTAATTAAAACAGCAAGGACTTTTTATTGTGGCCTAAGTTTGCTTTACAATGTGCAGGCATACTTTGAGTGATGCCAAGGCATTATTGGAGCTTATAGTAGCAGTTTCTTCTCCTACGGGTGGCACTTTGCACTCAAGGAGGCAAAATTATAAATACATAGGTTTACTGATTAGGACGAAGTAGCATACATCGACTAGCGGCGGCCGATTAACGGCTCGCTCGCTCCCCCTCTCATCTCTACACACTCTTTTATATACCCTTGCGAATTGGGGCGGTACCCTTATTTTATGTCTCCTCGCTCACATTTTACTAATCAGTTCTTTTCAAAGTAGGCGGGATCATCAACAATACACACTGTGCCCGCCCCCATTTTCCAGTCCGGTTGTTGGGACACACAGACCAACATCACTTAAATGAACGCCACATAGCCCTCTTCCTCGAGGTTCACACACCTCTGTGCAGTTGGCCCAGAGCAATGGCATGCCCTGCAAACACATAAGTTTCCCCGCGAGCCACTAACCCTGGACATGCCGCAGAATCGTACTCGAGTGCGACATTACCGCCAGGTGTCCCATTACATACGTAACGGGGTGGTGTCTCCAGGTGTCCCGTTAAATACGTATGCTCAACGGCGTAAACTGTGTATCTCCCGCACCACAACGGGAATGCCGCCACGCCCGGCAGTGCCTGTGTTAGTGTTAGCTCCCAAGAACGCGCCTATATGCCACTGAGTGACATGCGCGCAGTGAGGAGCTGCTTGGCTTCTCGTTACGTACGCTTCTCCGTTAGGTGTCCGTGTATCTTGGGCACCGTTGTGGACGGGCGCTATCGCCAGCGGTCTCTGTCTCGAAAAGTAGCGCTGTTCTAAGAACACAGACGACGTCGGCTGTGAAAGAATAAAAAACCTGCGCGAGTGCCATGCATGTGGCCCCCGGGTTCCAACGGGGGTGGCGTTCAATGCATGCAAGGCTTATTGTATCAGCCAACCCAACTTTAACTTTGCGAAATAAGATGACTTAACTTGGAGAAACACAATCTCGGTACGTGCTTCTTTAGTGCAGTGCCACATTGCCGTAAACTACAAATAATATTACGACTACGCGAAAAGTGACGAATACGAATAGAGTATTACACAAGCTATTCGTATTCATATTCAAAAAAAAGAACTATCCGCTATTTGCGAAAAGTTGAATCAAACCTAACATTTGGAAGGAACCTACTGGTATCGTCCTGCTACTGTACTCTGCCTGCTAAGCAAGGTACCGCAAATTATCAGAACGACAAACGTTCACGAAGCAATGATATACAAAATGCGCTTTGCAATGAATTCTTGGCGGACACCTCTGATTTTTCCTTGTATTCGTTCATTTATTGTTTTTCAGAAGTCTACTAAGTAATGTACAATTTTTATTCTTCTACGCTACAACCACTGATGTTTTCATTGTAACGGGTCAGTTACACAATTTTACGGCACAAGTCCTGTAGCGACGTGTTTGACCCGGCCGACCCAGTTGACCCGCACCCAGTTGAACCCGAGTATTCAGCCATCCTGAACTACAACGGAGGGAGTCGTTTGTGATATCCACCACCCCACCGAAAACTAAAGACGGAGCATGCCGCTGCCTGGCGTAGGCTACAGACAGGCACTTACATGAACCTTCTCATATTACATCGCATACGCCCCACCACCTACTGCAGGAACGAATGCCCGTGGTGCGGGGACGCACCTATCCTATACCATAGTTAATGGGAGTGCACAGCACTGAACACCATGGAACGAAAACCCCGAGGGAGCAATGGGAGGCACTGCTGTGCAGCTCGGCCATCGACGACTAGCTCAAGCAGATCCAGAGAGCGGAGAAGATGGCAAAAGCCAGCGCAGCCCTGGACTAGGACTTCCGAACATAGCGATGCCGCTTCGGGGGCAACTCAAAAGTTTTATTAGTCTTCCAATAAAGTTTATCTGATTTATGCTATCCTAGGCAAATATGCATTTACTGTTTTGGGAAAGCTATATTTATTTACTTTGTCTTGCAAAGCGAGCTTCCAATCATGCTCTTAACATGTTAATGGGTTAGTTGTGCAGTTTTGCATCAAAATTAGCCATAGTATTCCATAAAACTAATCCTTTGATGATTATACTATTTTGGCTCTTTCGCACGAGATAGTACAAGCATTCTAATTACACTGAAAAATATTCCTGCTGCAAATATATGTGTCTGCGTTTGACTATTCGATATTCGATTCGACATTCGATACTTACCATTGGTATTTGAAAAAACAGATCATATGCCACCTCTACGTAACATTATTCATCTCCATCAACTATACAGCCCACTACAAAATGCCACATAAAGCCTGTAACGTGATGGACGTGTCAATGCTAACACTTAGGTAAAAATACCTAGGCTTTGCAAAGTTGCAAAAGTGCCGAAACTACCTTGCAGATTTGCCACGCAATTTCCAGTGAAGCTCTGTCTTTTGGAGGAGTTACCATAAAATTTTCAGTTGCCTGTCATTAAACCACACACTTTAAAACGCCGCCCGCATTGTATTCGCCAGCATGAAATCTTGCCCGTATATTACGCTTTCGTGTAACAGCTTTTTTCTTCAGAAAAGTAGCAATTAATCCACGTACATTTCTCCTGGAAAACATTGACCATAAATTTCCCCGGATTTTCATGGTGGCGCACATTGTTCGCCCAGGACAAAATTCTGCGCTGTTCGTAAGGCACACTTATCTTGCTCGGGAGCGCTTTGCGTAAATTACTCCAAAGGCCATCAATTAACCCACTAACGTTCAACTTTTCATATATATCCCCCTTAACCTCCAATTTATTTTAAAGAAATATAAACAAGCTGCCTGATTCAGCTCACCGAAAACACCAAAAACGACTAGTACGAACTTTGTATAACTCATAAAAATAAGGAGAAGAGTGTTCAGTAATTATTTGCCATGCTGTGTGGGGACCCCTTTGGAACCCCTTCTCCGGATCACGTGCGAATTAGGCCATTCGCACGTGCGATCACTGGGCACATACCATTCCAGCATTCTTGTGGATAGCGTACATTCTCCGCGGTCACTGGCGCCGGCACGACGCGGAGCCTTCTGCTTGCGCGCGCGGCTCACGTTACGCCGTGCGCCACGCGTACGAACAGTGCCTGAGGATCGGGTCCCTCTCCACCTCTCTTCGGCATCTCTCTCCTTCAGTCTCCAAGGTACGCGGGTGCCTTCGCCCGGCAGATTCACGTTCAGTGCTCTTGGCTGTCGGACTTGCGGACCCACTTGGTCCTGCGCCCCTCTGAGCAAGGCAGCCCCCTCTGTGTGGCGAACCTAGCTCGGAAGAGCCTGGGTGGTGCAGCATACTTCCCGGAGCTCTCACCCAGAGTCTGCGACTGTCACCTTAGTGCCGTAGCATCTGTCTTGTACATATATCTTGTACCTAACAGGGAATGAACCACCATTCATTTGTATCACGGCTGGAGTCGTCTCTACCCCTTGCCGCTGATTCAGCGAACCAGTCGCAGCGCCCCTTTGCGTGCGCTGCGGAGTGCGGACGAGCTACTTGTCTCCTTAGACCTTAGCTAGCCGGGACCACGGGCACGTGAGCCCTAACCCCCGCAGCTGCTAATTGAGCAGGAAACATTAAAGTTTAGCCACACACTAGATAT
Source organism: Dermacentor silvarum (assembly GCF_013339745.2). Lineage (NCBI taxonomy): Eukaryota > Metazoa > Arthropoda > Arachnida > Ixodida > Ixodidae > Dermacentor > Dermacentor silvarum. Next base: position 162,716,295 of record NC_051156.1, read on the forward strand.
AAGACATGCCTCCCCCCTCATCTCTCGTTACGACGTAATGTAAGCTCGGTGGGAAGTAGAAGTCTCTCGGGACAAAAATACCGTACAATGCTTTAACAAAGACTCGCAAGAACTTATCATAGTGTGCCCTTCCTTTCCGAGAAATTCGATCTTTGCGTCATTTATTAACAGCCAAGCTGTTCTAGCTAAGCGTAAAAAGTGGCGCCTGCTGTCGCAAACCTCGGCGAGCTATGACGTCACGGCGTTACCTAGTAACCACCTCGCGCTGCGGCGTGTGCCTCGCCTTCTCTCCGGGCCGTGCACATGTTGCCTTGACATGGGACGTTAAGGAGAGGGAAGGAGAGCATGTGCGCGGCGCGCCCAATCCTCGGGACAAAGAAAGAGAAAATGAGAGCGAGATAGAGAGAGAAAGAAATTGTAGCAGCACAAACGAGGCAACGCGCAGAGCTGCTGCCGACGGCTAGGCAACAGAGCTGCGGCCTAGCCGTGCATACGCCGAAGCAGTAGCGATGACGTCACCTCGCGTTGCCTAGTAACCGCCTGCGCAGGTGCGCGCTCGCTTCGCCCGACACTGACACGGTCCTGCCTGCCTTCCTGCGTTTGTGGCATGCCAGAAACACGATCGCTCGTAGGCGCTGACGCGTCGAGCGCTAGTCACGCGAAATGTCCCGAAAGGGAAGATACCTCCGAAAATGATTGCTCGAGAATACGTACCCTACATGCGTAGTTAAGTTAAGCCAAGTTAAGACCTTGCAGTAGCAGCCAGTAAGACTTGAGGATTGACACTTTCGCTGTACCTAAGCTTTGCACGTCCGAGTACAAATTTTCCCGCTTTTTTTGGTCTTCTTAGATGGCGGGCTAGGTTCTGCACCATTCGTAAAACACACTTCTACGCACTGTATACAGTGCTTGAATACATACTTTATTGCAAAATCCGTAATCAAACAATACATTTCTAACTTTGACTAGGACGACCCGTTCTGATCCATGTGCTCCCGCTGTATCGACCTCCAATGCCGGATTTCGAATAGATTTCGACCACGCCAAGTGCTGTGAGTGATACTAATTGATTTACTACCGCAACGCGATCACAGCGATACTCGGAAAACATCCGTGCGTCGATTTTACGTCAAATTATCGCCTCTTGAAGATCCAAGGTGACGGCTGCCCGGTCAAGCCTAACCGAACGGGAGCGATCACAGCGTCGGCGGCTGGCCGCCCGCTGTAGCCGAGAGATATCTGTTGAGAGATAATCCTTGGCAAGGCCAAAATGGACTCTATCAAAACCGCCCTGGTCGACGCAGACCCTGAAAACACCCAAACCTCCGAAAGAATGGAAATCAACGCCGCAATCGAAGGTGAAAGCAACGATACTGACGGCAATGGGGGAGACTGGTTTACGGTTGCCCGTAAACGCCGACGCGATGCCAGCCATCCAACAACTACGACGGGAGAATCCAAACCAGACCGCGCTCCCAACCAAGCACACGAACGAAAACCACGACTCCCACCACTTCCACCGTCTGACTACAAGATCGTCTTCCGTCCACGAGCCGGCCTCGATTTCAGCAAATGACATCACGGTGACTATCGAGGGTGAATCTGTAAATAAGGTGAACAAATTACGCTTACTAGGACTCCATGTTCAAGCCAATGCGAAAGCGACATATACCCTGACGCTACTGAAGAAACAGATTAATCAAGTAGTGCACAGGATCCGGCGGGTCATGAACCGCCGCCACGGCCTAAAGGAATCCGACGTCATGTGCATCATACACGCTTTAATCGTAAGCCGCATTACCTATCACGCACCTTACCACCGACTCACCCAAAACCAAACAAACCAGCTAGACACACTCATACGAACAGCAGTGAAAACGGCGACAGGCCTTCCTATCTACACCTCAACAGCCAGACTATTACAGCTTGGTTTGCATAACACCACGGCCGAATTAATCGAAGCCCAGAAAGTCGGGCAGATCGAACGACTGAAACGTACATCGACAGGAAGGCACGTACTCAGACAATTACGTTACCCAACATCAGAGTTTTCCCCACGAGAGCCCTTGTCAATCGCCCCAAACATCAAAGAAAACATTACAGTGGCCCCCATACCTCGAAATATGCACCCCGAACACCATAAAGGCAGGCGCACTGCACGTGCAATGGCACTGCACCGAGCATACTTCTATACAGACGCCGCGTGCTACCCCGACATTATAGCCAAAGTGGTAGCGGTGGCCGACTTGAGGGGCGAAGCACTATTATCAGCCACAATACGCACTGACAACTGCACGGATGCCGAAGAATGTGCCATAGCCCTCGCCATCAGCGCTCAACCCCCAGATAAGATCACACATATTGTTACAGATTCCCAGCAAGCATGTCGAAACTACGCACAAGGACGGATTTCACCGATCGCTCATAAAATAATACACAAGAAGCAAAACATTCCACTAGTTCACCTAGTCTGGACACCTGGGCATGCGTCTCTCCCTGGCCATGAGCGCGTTCATTCGGCAGCCCGAGGCCTAACCCTCCAGGCACCGGTGGAAGACCAGTCCAACCCAGACAAGGTGGAAACGATACCGCTTACATACACGCATATACTACAACACCACAGACTATCCCGTAGAACATTCCCTCCACCACACGTGAAGCTAAACCGTGCAGATGCAGCTGCTTGGCGTCAGCTCCAAACTAATACGTTCCCCAGCCTTGCTCTCCGCCACACTTTTTACCCTAGCCAGTACCCCGACAAATGTCCTTTCTGTGGTGGTCACCCAAACCTCTACCATTCTACGTGGGAATGCTCCAAACCACCCGGCTTACCTAGAATACCCAACCCCTCCCCATCCCAGTGTGAAGCCGCTCCTTCGAGCACAGCCTTGGACGACCAGCGATGCCTGGTCGACCGGGCCAGCCGGATAGCAGCAGCAAATGGGGCCCTGAACTGAGGGCTCCACCCTCTGGGACTTCGTTTTAAAACATAAAATAAAGTTTTCTTCTACTACTACTACTACTACTACTACTACTACTACTACTACTACTACTACTACTACTACTAACTTTGACTAGACATCATTCACAGTCTTCCCCTTTTTTTCTCCAAATGTAAGACTGGTGTAGTTGTGATTGATTACTTACTGTAAATATTGGGAAGAAACGAAAAGAGTAAGAAACATTACTGCTTACGGCGCGGTAAATGTCTAGTTACATTTTCGGACACGTACGTGACCAGTGTTCAGCAGTGTAAGTGACGTAGATGGGAGAAGAGGAACGGATGGGGTAAAATCAGAGGAAGGGAGTACAGGATAGGACGAAGGAAGCTATTTACATACTGTAAAATGTGGTAAAAACAAAAAAATTTGTCTGTCGCCTAATAGAGGAGAACGAAGAAGAAGTAGACTAATGTGGGCTAGTTGACCTCGGCTCCGTATTTCATCAATGTTCTCGAGTGGTTCTCCCTGCGGAACCAGTTAATTATGCTTTAATCAACGCGACAAGTCAATGGGACTCTACCGATACCGGATTTTCGTCGTTTAAAGGACTTTTCGCCGTTCTGTGAGTGTTTGAACCACGGTGAGGAGATGCGGGTAGGCTAAGGCCTACCCCACTCCCGCACATGCAACCCAGGACGGATGTGGATGAAGAGGAGATTTCTCAACAAGAGGCATGCGACCCTGGATGGAAGGTGGCGTACTGTCGCCGGCCCGGCAGGTGCAGGAAAGAATATTTATTCTTCTGCTCTAGACGGTGGAAATGCGCGGGGCAGGCGGAGGGACGGCGGCCGCACCGCCGCACCGCGCGATGCGATACGACGTGTCACCGCTGCTTCGAGGCTCCCTCGACTTCCGAGGGACACCTTTCGCATCATTGTCAGACCAAGGGACCGCCTGAATGTAAACAAGGTAAGCAGAATAAGCTTTGAGCAAGCCTTGGCCATGGCGGCAGCCTTGGCTCCGGCCGAAATGGAAGAGGACACGATGTGTCCCAGTGGAGTTCAGAACATTTTTCTGGTGTGCACTCCGCACGAGAATACGCCTGGCCCCACCCGAGAATACGTGTAAGGGTGTCATAAGAGGAGTCGACGTGGAAGTCAGCGAAGCTCAACTCAGAGCGAGAATTGTAAATCATAGGAATCCGGATGCTTTGGAGGCCAGTCGGATAAAGAACACCACGGTGGTGGTGGTGCTTTTCGAGGGCATGAAAGTGCCCAATTACGTGGCATGCGGCGCGGGCATCTTTCGCTGCACGCTCTACCGACGCCACACGGAAGTCTGCTTCGAGTGTGGAGGACTGGGACACCGGGCTGAAGTGTGTCCCAACCCGGGAAACAAGTGGTGTCGCTCCTGCGGCAAATGATCACCGGAGGCAGATCACCGGTGCGATCCGAAGTGCACGTTGTGCGGTGGCCCGCACCCCACGGCGGACAAGGAGTGCAGGGACAAATTTCAAGTTCTCTATATCGTCAAAAGACGACGGCGGCAGCGCCGCCGACGCGCCGAGCAGCTGCAGCTGGGGACCGACGTCAACACGGCGGGCGGCAGGAGCCGCTCGCGCACACCAGCTGCGCGGGAGCGCAGCACCGAGTGCAGCCACTCTCGCACGCCAGCGGTGAGAAAGCGCGGCTAAGCCGGGAACCGCTTTCGATCCAGAGGGCGCTCGGTGTCCAGCGTGAGGATACAGGAGGAGCGTACCTGGGCGGATCGTGTCAAAGGGAAGACGAAGAAGGGGCAGCAGAGACCCATGGAGGTAACGCGTTCGACTTCGCTAGAGCATGGTAGTAGGTCACACGTGGAGGCATTACTGAAGGAAGTTAAGGAGCTTAGAGAGGAGTTACGCCGACTCAAAGCCACCAAGGCAAACCCCAAGCTCGGTGAAATAAAGGCGAGCAACCAGACGCCAGAGGTAGCCGAACAGATACCCCGCGTAGGACTCAGTAAAGCAAAGCGTAATGCCCCCCTTCCTGAGGAGCAAGAGAGCGACTCGGAAACGTCTGAGGGAGAGGCTCAGCAAAGAAAGATGTTGGAGGAACTACTCAGGATAAGTAGAGAAAATACGGAAAGCGTAAAGCTTTTGCTGCAACGAGTAACGGTACTAGATGAAAAGGCGGTGATTAGGGTCAAAGCCGAGGTCCGAGCACAAAGCAAGACAGGGAATCACGCCGAGGATGCTCCGGACGCGGAGCAAGCCATGGTAATGTAGCATCATGGCGGGCGATCACAAAGATCTGGGAATATGGCAGTGGAACTATGCCAGTTTTCAAAAGCGCAAGGCTCGACTACGGCAGTCTTTAACGAATCAGGCGGAAAAACCGCAGATTTTATTATTACAAGCGACACTATCTGATGTCCCTACCTTCTCTGGCTTCAAAACTGTGTCGGTCAGGAACGAGGGAGTAAGAGGATTAGCCACGATGATAAAAAGAAATTTAGCCTTCATTGAGCATCAAATTCATTCTGGACGGGGTAAGATGGAGGCCCTTTTCGTGGAGGTTATACCGCACGGGTGGCTTAAGCAGAGCGTCTTTGTGCTTAATGTTTATAGCCCACCATCAGACCAGAGACAGACGTTTAAGTCTCTGCTAATGAACGCGACGTCGATAGCCAAGCACTTTCCCCTGATAGTTCCCGGTGACTCTAACGCCCCTCATAGTGCATGGGGCTACGTCAGACATACGGTAAAAGGAGAGAATCTGGTGAGGATCCTCGATGATCTCGCGTTTACAATAATCACGGACCCAGGGTAGAGCACTGCACGGGCTCGGGCTTACCCAAAAGCCCGGGCCCAGCCCGGCCCGTGGGCCGGGCTGGGCCGGGTAGAGGAGTTTTTTCACGGGCTCGGGCCGGGCTCGGGCACGGCGTGTGCTTTTTGACCCGGGCCTGGGCCGGGCTCGGGTTTTTTGATGCGGGCCCGGGCCGGGCTCGGGCTTTCTGCGAGTTATTCTCGGGCTTCCCAGCTCTGAAAAACATGTATTTTTTGGTCTCGGGCCGGGTTCGGGCAGGGTTCGAGTCGGGCTCAGGCCAGGCTCGGGCTTAAGGTAAAGGGGTGGCGGGCCGGGCCGGGCGGGTAACGTAGATTATTTCCGGGCCCGGGCCGGGCTTGGGTCTCCCCATAAATGTTTTGATCGGGCTCGGGCGGGCCGCCCAATGTAAGAACGGTCCCGGGCCGCAAAAATCGGCCCGTGCAGTGCTCTAACCCAGGGTTCCCCCCTAGGCTGGGCACGTTGGTTGCGCGGGACAGAACACCTGATTTGGCATGTGTAAGGAACGTAGGTAACGTCACGTGGGTCAATAAGAAGGAAAGCCTGGGCAGTGACCACTTCATAGCGGCAGTAACCTTAAGGGTGGACGCCCGACCGTCCAGGGTATTTCGAGTGACGGACTGGAATGCGTTTAGAAAACTGAGGAAGGAGCGAACGAACACATTTTCCTCATTTGGGGAGGCTATTGACTCGCTCACGGAAGACGTACAGAGGGCTACTACAATGGTAAAAACGGAAGCGGAGGTCCCAAGAATGGACCCGCACTTAGCACACCTGCTGGAGGCCAAATCCTCGATTCTGATGAGGTGGAAAACACAACGGCTAAACCGCAGGCTGAGGAAAAAGGTTGCGGAGCTTAATAGAGAGATCGAAAGATATTGCACAGAACTCAATAGGTTACAATGGGACGCGGTCTGTGCGGCAGTAGACGGGTCCATGCGCTCAGGAGGGAAGTGGAACCTCCTCAAGCGCCTCCTGGGTGATGTGCAGGCTAAGGGGAATCAAAGGCAAACAATTAGTAAAGTCATACACAGGCACAAACAGGAGGGAGGTACTGAACAGTCGCTTTTGAATGCGGTCGCGGATAGACACCTCCCCATAGGGCCGACGCAGAAAGAGGATTATCTGCAGATCGAGTGTGCAACGGTGGAGAAGCTGGACGCGCCCTTCAGAGAATCGGAGATCAGGGCGGTGCTCCACAATTTAAATAGCAGATCGGCTCCGGGTCCGGATAAGGTATACAACAGGCTATTACGTAACCTGGATGATAATACAGTGGAACTACTAACTAAGGAGGTTAACAGGGTATGGGAGGCAGGACAGGTGCCCGACGGATGGAAGCAGGCATCGGTGATACTCATCCCAAAAACTGGAAAGCCCCTTAATTTGGACCTCCTGAGCCCGATATCACTCACCTCATGCATAGGTAAGGTAGCGGATCACGCGATCTTGAACAGGGTTTCCGGCTACATAGAGCGCATGGACCTCTTCCCACATAATATGGTGGGTTTTCAGCCCGGCCTATCGACGCAGGAGGTTATGCTAATGCTGAAGAAGCAAATCTTTGATAGCGGCACTCGGGACGTGAGAGGGATTCTCGCCCTGGATGTCACTAAGGCGTTTGACACAGTATTACATAGATACATACTGCAGGCTACGGCCGGGATAGGCCTGGGAGTCAAATTCCAGGCCTTTTTCAGGTCCTTTCTCATGAATAGAACCGCTACTATTCAGGTGGGGCAGATTCGGTCGAGCGTGTACGAACTGGGGACTCGGGGTACCCCCCAGGGATCAGTCATCTCACCACTGCTCTTAAATATAGTCATGAAGGGCCTTTGAGAAAGGCATGGGCGCTCTCCCGGGCATAGGTCACGCTCTGTACGCAGATGACATCACTATCTGGTGCCCAGAGGGCTCCCTAGCAGAAATGGAGCAAACTCTACAAGCGGCCTTGGACGAGACAGAGGCTTACCTCACGGGCACAGGTGTCAAGCTGTCTCCGAGTAAGTCGGAGCTGCTACTTTACAGACCGGCAAGGCAAGGGGTTAGGGGTCTGATATCGCTCAACCAGCTACACGTGGCATTATACGCGAATAATGGGCAGAAAATTCCTTGAGACGACTCAGTCAAGATCCTAGGCCTGCTCATAGAGGCGAGGGGCTGTAATGCCAGAACAATTATCCACGTTACAGCCAAGACGGAGAACATATTGAGGTTAATCGCTAGGGTGTCTAACCGAGAGAAGGGGTTAGGTGAGGACAACCTCCTTCGGATGTACCATGCGTTTCTGATGAGCCATATTAACTATGTGGCATCAGCTCTAGTATGGACCAAAACGGAAAAGACCAAGTTAAATAACCTCACGCGCAAGAGCATCAAAAAAGTGCTAGGCACGCCGATTGCCACGAGCTCCGACAGGCTAGATCAACTCGGAATGCACAATAACATAGACGAGATCATAGAGGCGCAGGTCATTGCCCAGGTGGTCAGGCTGTCGTCCACCAAGGCTGGCAGGCGAATCCTTGACGAGGTTGGCATGGCTCCTAGGATAATGGAGGAACGGCGGATAACACTGACATGGGAAACGAGAGAGACCTACATGGTGGGGCCCTTCCCGCGAAATGTACATCCACATCATAACGAGGGTAGACGTAAAGCCCGTGCACGAGCCATCTTGAAGAGAGTTAGGGATGACATAGACTCTTCGCTCTTTGTCGATGCGGCGCAATACGGCAACAGGAGAATGTTCGCGTTGTCGGTTATAGACGGGTGGGGAGTGCTGTGCTCATCCGCCTCGGTAAGGGCGGCCACCCCGGGTATAACAGCAAATCGTGGTTGCGCTGGCCTTGTGTGACCGAGAGCATTTCTACATTTACACCGACTCGAGAGACGCAATCAGAGCATTCGAATCGGATAACCTCGCACGATAGGATATACTCAGACGTAGACCCTGGTTGTCCCGACTGTACTGAAACCTTTTGCTCTATGGCTCACATGCTCTGGTGATAATAGAGAGAGATAATTTATTTGAAGGAAGGCAGAGAGGTCAGCCTGAGCTAGCATGCTCTAGCCTGCTACTCTGCACAGGGGGAGGGGGGAACGGGGAAATAAAAGCTGGATGAGGGGTGATGATGACATAGAAGAAGGATGTACAATGGTAAAGGCAAGTTCAGCATCCTCATGGCTATCAACAAAGTCCAAAAAGGTCCTTCAAACGTGTCATCTACCTTCTATAGTGCATGGACGGAGTCACGAACACAATTGAAAGCTCACAAAAACTCGCCGCGAAGAAGCTTGTGTATGGGCTTCTCCTGCGTGAGCACCACAGGTGCCAAGCAAGGTAATTGGTGATGTCCCGCGTTACTTAACGACCTACTCTCCAGCGAAGCAGAATGGGAGGAGGCCATCAGAAGCACGGTACTCCGAAGCAAGTTCTGTGCAAGCGGCTGTCTAAGGTCGTAAGTTCGAATCCTCCTCCAATTGACTACATTTTCAGACATGGAGTGGCGCCTGTCACCGGCAAAAAAAGAAAAAAGACATCGCCGAGAGCTAGTGGAGCTATACTAGTCCAGGTGCAATCAAATTACAAAGGCCCACTAAGCTTCAACAAAGTCACTCCCTCACCAGAACAGGAATTGGCCTCCCTGGTATAGTATTCGGCCACTACCTTCCTCAGTCTGTGTTTTCAGACTCAAAACCGGCATTACAGTGCATGCAGTCAGATCTCCGACGCGGCTGTCATGAACAATTAACATACGAAACCGTGAAACTTCACCATCACGTCCAACAAAAAGGCCACGAGGTTGTATTTCAATGGGTACCTGGTCATTGTGGAATCAGTGGCAATGATTCCGCAGACAACGCTGCTCCGAAGCAAGATTTTCTAAATAAAAATAAAATAAAATGGTTGGAGGTCTAAGACCGCATTTTCATAAATTTTGACTGGTTGCCCGGATGTTCTCGTTTCGTCCTCGCCCCATTGTCGTCTTGAGTGACCGGATAAAGGCTCTGGATTTTGCATCAAGGTCTCCTGAAAGTTGCCGACAACGGGAGGTAAAAGCATTTCATGCGTAATAAATAAATATAATAAAAGCAGCTGGTGTCAGCATGAGAAAACCATTGTTTGGTTGTGCTTTCACTTCTGTGAAGCCCTTATTAGGCTGGCAAGCTTGAGTGGGTGTGGCGGCTGCACGTTTAACACATGGTTCAATTAATTAATCATTGATATTATGGGGCCTTACGTGTCAAAACCAAGATCGAATTTGGCCACGGCGGCCGCATTTCGATGGGGGCGAAATGCGAACACACCCGTGTACTTAGATTTAGGTGCACGTTAAACAACCCCAGGTGGCCCAAATTGCCGGAGTCCCCCACTACGGCGTTTTTCATAATCAGATCGTGGTTTTGGCACATAAAACTCCATAATTAATTAATTAACGATCGGATTATTAGGCATGCTATTGTGGGGGAGTCCGGAGTAATTTGGGCCACCTGGGGTTCTTTAACGTGCACCTAATTCTAAGTACACGGGTGTTTTTGCATTTCGCCGGCATCAATATGTGGCCACCGTGGCCGGGATTGGATCGCGCGACCTTTTGCTTAGCAGCCCAACACCATAGCCACTATGAGCAACCACGGCGGGTCATGGTTCAAGCGTGTCTGCACTGTCTTTCAGATTGCCGCTTGCACAGAAACCAGCGGTGCGATCTTGTACGCGTTCCAAAATGGAACGGAGGCGGTCCGTTCCATCAAGCCGCACACGATTCGTCAATTTGATCGTCACGGTTCAAATTGACCAATCGTGTCGGCTCGATGGAACGGACCGCCTCCGTTCCATCTTGGAACGCGTACAAGATCGCGCCCCAGATGACTACAGGAATCTGCTACGTCTGCGTATGATCCATCTGGCCAATCCTTCAAAACGTTACCGGCAACCGCCAGATCGGATGATGTTATACAAGCGCAGTATCGTTGCTGGATTAAAGCACCCGCCCTGCGTGGCTTGAAGTTTGGGGAGCTTATCTGAGCATGCAGTGTTACCAAGCTATATGTACGCATGGCAGCGAAGCTGCCATAGAAGCCCCTACGTCTTGCAGTGGCTGCTTATGAAGGGACCGCAGCGCCATCTATATTTCGCGGGGCCAACATCTCAGCGGGAAAAAATCTACATTTGCCGTTCTAGGATGTTGCGTCAATATATTCTACTGCGCCAGCTCATATCACACCACTATGGCATCGCATATACAGAGCACAAAACAATACAAATGAAGCGTAGTGAGACCAGGTGGTGGCATGGAGCAGAGGTAGAATATCGGGCTTCTAATCTGAAGGTGGTAAGTTCAAATCCTCCTCCAGTTGACTACATTTTCAGACATGCAGTGGCGCCTGTCACCGGCAAAAAAAAAAAGATATCGCCGAGAGCTAGTGGAGCTATACTAGTCCAGGTGCAATCAAATTACAAAGCCCCACTAAGCTTCAACAAAGTCACTCCCTCACCAGAACAGGAATTGGCCTCCCTGGTATAGTATTCGGCCGCTACCTCCCTCAGTCTGTGTTTTCAGACTCAAAACTGGCATTACAGTGCATGCAGTGAGTTCTCCGACGCGGCTGTCATGAACGGTTGACATACGAAACCGTGAAACTTCACCATCACGTCCAACAAAAAGGCAACGAGGTTGTATTTCAATGGGCACCTGGTCATTGTGGAATCAGTGGCAATGATTCCGCAGACAACGCTGCTCGCACATCACACCAAGAAGAGCTCAGCGTTCCAATTCCACCTTCGAGGACAGACGCCGCAAGGCAGCTTCGACACCTGGCACGCAGTCCCTCACTGACCGAGTGGAACTCGCCAAACTTACGACTTACACGACTGCATCAATTAAACCCCTCACTGCAACTCCGACCTCAATTCTGACTTCCTTGACGTGAAGTTTCGCAACTCCTGTCACCTTTGGTTAGGAGTTGCCTTCTCAAATACATACTCTACATTAATAGGAGTGACCGACAGTGCAGCTTGCGAGGTCTGCGGCACCGACGAAACTATTGACCACCTGCTGTGCCACTGTCCACGATATGCCCAAGAAAGACAAGAACCTGCTAACGCGCTAAAAAAACTGGAGAATCGGACGCTTTCCGTGCAGGTGCTGCTGGAAGACCGCCCCCATAGCTCGTCGGCCCATAAAGCGGTGAAGGCACTTTTGTGCTTTTTGAGGACGACGGGCTTGTGTCAACGTCTGTGAATATTAGTGCGCTAACACACGCGTCCACGAACTAACCGCTCATTTCCCTTCTTTCGTTCCCTCCTCTCTCCCTGTCATCCTTGTGTTCCCTCTTCCCATTAATCCGGTGTAGGGTAGCCAACGGGACGTTATTCTGGTTAACCTCCCTGCCTTCTGCCTTTCTCTTGCTTCCTTTCTTCCTTCCTACCTCCCTCATGGCTCCTACAATTAACCAATGGGCCTCAGTCTCCATGGCTGTGGAGCACCTACCTGACCAAAGCGGCGGTCAGACCTGCTACGCGGATGATGGTGCTAAAAATTTGTGGGTCCGGACTGGCTGCCACTGGAAACTGAACCTGACAACGTTCAACACGCGAACCCTATCGAGTGAGGCTAGCTTAGCACTGGTATTTCAGATTATCAGGCATTGCCTGGGATAATATTGGCATTAGTGAGGCTAGAAAAACTGGTGAGGCTTATACAGTACTGACTAAGAGATAACTCGGGATAGGACTTCTAGTCCATAAGAACATAGCGGGCACCATTGACTGATTCTATAGCATTAATGAGAGGGTAGCAGTCTTCGTCATAAAGCTGAATAAGAGGTGTAGAATGAAGGTAGTACAAGGCTCCAACCTCCAGTCACGATGATTAAGAAATAGAACATATTGATGAACATGTTAAATTAGCAATGAGAAAGGAGCAAACTAAGTATACTGTAGTCATACGTGACTTCAATGCAGAAGTGGGAAAAAAGAGGGCTAGTGGGCAAGCAATTTGCAACTACGGTATCGGCTCCAGGAACACTAGAAGAGTGATGTTGGTAGAATTCGCGGGAAAGAATAGACTCCGAATGATGAATACCTCCTTCAGGAAGCGCAGCAACAGGAAGTGGACCTGTAAAAGCCCTAATGGAGAAACAAGGAATGCAATAAATTTCATACTCTCTGCCGACCCCAGCATAGTTCAGTATGTAGAAGTGTTAGGTATAGGGTAAAGTGCAGTGACCATAGGTTAGTGAGGTCTAGGATTTCTCTCAATTTGAAGAAATAAAAAATCAAATAAGTCATGAAGAAACAGGTGAAAGCTGACATATTCAGGCTGGTGCTGGCAAACAAATATGCAGTTTTAGAACAGGAAGATGAAGACAACATAGAGGTAATGAATGAAACCATAACTAGGCTCACCTGAGAAGTGCAATTGAAGTGGGAGGTAAGGTACCAAGACATCCGGTAGGTAAGCTCTCCCAAGTAACAAAGGACCTAATAAATAAACGACAAAACATGTAAGTGTCAAACTCGAGAGACCAGATAGAATTCGCTGAACTGTAAAAACTGATCAACAAGAAGCAAGGAATATTCGAAATTATTACGTTGGAAAAAATTGAAGAAGCAGTAAAATATGGACACAGCATGAAATCAGTGAGAAGAAAACTAGACATAGGACAAGGCAAGATGTATACACTGAAAGATAAGCAGGGTAATATCATCAGCAATTTCGATGAGATAGTAAAATCAGCGGAAGAATTCTATACTGACCTGTACAATGCTCAGATCAGCGAAGCTACTTTCATTCGAAGTAGTGATTAACAGGATCCAGAGGCTCCTTCTATAATTAGAGATGAAGTTAGAAGGGCCTTGCAAGACATGCCCAGGGGAAAAACTGCTGGAGAAGACGGAATACCAGTCGATTTAATCAAAGAAGCAGGAAATATTGTTGCGGATGAGATGGGTTTATTTACAAGATGATAGAGGGGGCATAGAGACGGGATCGCAGGCAGTCGGGCATTCTCTAACACACGCGCAGTTCTTCGATCTCCTCTTCTTCGGCTCCACCGCGCAGCGTAACATCTTCCTCCGGCGCAGACGAAGCTCGCCGAGCGAGTTAAGGTACCACATGGTTGCTACCGCTTGATTCGGGAACCCTATGATGGTAGGGCTTCAGGCGGGCCACATGAACCACTTGTGTCTTCCACGACCGGCGATTACTGGAGGTCAGTTTTGCTATGACGTAGTTGACGTCACTTAATCGGTTTAGTATCACGAATGGACCGCTGTACGTTGAGATAAACTTGCGATACAAGCCTTTCTTCCGTAGAGGTGTCCACAGTAAAACGTGATCGCCTGGAGCGAAAGTGACAGGTATATGCCGGGCGTCATAGCGTGCCTTGGTTGAAACTTGCGAAGAAAGTGTTCGTAGTCGAGCAAACCGGCGTGCTTCTTCGGCACGACACAATGTTTCTGCAATGGATGTGTCTTCGTTGAGTGTGATTGACAAAATTGTGTCCAAGAAACTTTGGGGACTGCGAGCATACAGCAGATAGAAAGGCGCATACCCGGTTACTTCGTGCTTGGCTGTATTGTATGCGTACGTGACGAAGGGCAGCACGGCATCCCAATTCTTGTGATCAGCCGAGACGTACAATGAGAACATGTTGGTAAGAGTACGATTTGTGCGTTCGGTGAGGCCATTTGTTTGTGGGTGGTATGGCGTTGAATGGCGATAAGTAGAACCGCAAAGGCGCAGCAAATCTTCAACAACGTCGGCGGTGAATTGCCGTCCACGGTCACTTATCACAACACGTGGAGCGCCGTGGCGCAGAATGACAGAATGAAGGAGAAAGCACGACACATCGGCGGCAGTGGCAGAGGTAAGCGCCGCAGTCTCAGTATAGCGCGTCAAGTAGTCGACGCATACAATAATCCAGCGACGGCCAGTAGAGCTCTTGGGAAAGGGGCCCAGCTAGTCTATACCAACTTTTTCAAAGGGTAAAGCAGGAGGTTTCACAGGTTTCAATAAGCCAGCAGGAGGCGTCGCCGGCTTCTTATGACATTGGCAACCTGGACAACTGGCAACGTATTGTCTTGTGCTCTTCCATAGCTTCGGCCAATAAAAGCGCTGGTGTAATCGATGAAGCGTGCGGGCAAAGCCCAGGTGACCCTTTGTGATATCCGTCATGCATAGCGCGAAGAATCGCAGTACGCAGGCATTCGGGAACGACTAGGAGCAACGAAGCGCCGTCAGCAGAGTAATGCTTTTTGTAAGGCAGGCCGTCACACAGCGTGAACGGTGTGGTCTGACCTGACGTGCGGGCAGCCTCCAATAGGGGTATTAGTGTAGGATCTCGACGTTGTTCACATTTAAAGGTACCAACGTCAGGAAACTCTGTAATGCTGGCAAGATAGTTGTCGAAGTCGTCGTCGTTAGCGTTGGAGTGTGGCGACGGGAGACGAGACAAGCAGTCGGCATCGGTATGACACCGACCGCTCTTGTAGGCGACAGAAAAGTTGTACTCCTGAAGGCGCAACGCCCAGCGTGCCAGCCGTCCAGAAGGATCCCGCAGTCCAACAAGCCAGCAAAGGGAATGATGGTCCGTCACTATCTGTCCGTCACTATGCGCGAAATCGAATACTCGCGCATAGCGGACGAGCACCTTTTGCAATTCTGTCCGCTCAGAAGAGGATAGCGACTTGTTCGTCATCCGGGAGAATTCCAAGGTGTAGTCGCGATTCGCTGCACTCGCATCGGTAGAAGCGTCAACGGCATCAATAGAGACAGTCGCCTCGGAGTCAAAGGTGGCTAGCTTGAGTCCAGTCGGCAGTAAAACTTTCTCCATAGACGTGTTCACCGCCCACACGTGTGCACGACCATCTACACATTCGATAATGGAGCGAGGAACCAATATATTTTTCTTCAACATGGTAGGGGCGTACGGCTCAATTAAACCATGACAGCGATGCGGAGGGCCATCCGTCGAAATCACTGGAACAAATGCCGCAGCTTGAGCCGGTAAAAGGATGTCATGGGACACGGAAAAGACTCCCTGCGTGTCCACGTCAGATACTTCTGGTATTGGTGATATCACATGACTTCGAAGAGAAATTTCACCAGCCCCACAATCTAACAATGCACCACATTCACCAAGAAAATCAATCCCAAGGATGATGTTGTGGGTGGTGTGTTCAAAAACAATAAATTCAGTTGGAAAATCTTGTCCACCAACACTCACTAGAGCAGAGCAAACACCAACGGGCCGCAGGGTTTCACCCCCAACTCCACGAAAAGTAGTCTTTCAGTCCCACGCGAACATAACCTTGTGTCCAAGACGATTTTTAAACAACACACTCATCACTGAAACTGTAGCACCGGTATCCACTAAGGCATGAGTACTTAAACCATCAACACTGACACACACTTTGTTTTTGAGCATGGCGACAGGTGGAGGACTACGTGACCGTCCCGCGACCTCACCTCCATTGGTCGCACCAGCTAGTTTCCCAGCTGGAGTGGTGGTGAAAGTGAGCGACGGCGAGGCGATGGCGAGCGGCGATAGCCGGTCGGAGGTGGAGTAAGGCTGCGGTCGGAAGCTGGAGACTCACGCCGGGATACATGTTCACGCGGATGTCGTCGAAGGGGCGCAGCGGTCTGCCACGGCGTACTGTAGTGCACTCCAGATTGATACTCGGGAATGGCCGAAACGTGCTGCTGCCGTCTGCGACAATACCTGGCGATATGTCCACGGATTCCGCAGCTAAAGCAAATGGGTGGCTCGCGGTACACAGGGTTGTCATAAAATGGGGTCTGAGGCTGGTTGTATCGGGGTGAAATGCGTTAGGGTGGTGCGGCCTGACGGCGTCCGAAGTTACGCGAAGGATGCCGGAACTCCGTCGTGCCGATGCGGACACGTTCATCACGCAAAGGCCGATTTTCGTTGTTAGTTTGCAGTTGGCAAAGTACCGGCTGTTCAGGACAGCGTGCGTCAAGTGTACATGGCTGGTACTCCCGTCCTGTGTCTCTTCCTCCACCTGGTGCTTGAAAGTGCGCCAGTTCTTCCTTAACGAGTTGGCGTACCAACAAAGCGATGTCGTGGGAGGTGGAGACGTCCACACTTGCGACCGTGGTGACGTTGTCAAGTCTACCAAATTTTGGCAATACTCGTCGCGTCTTCAGCGCCTCAAAAGCACGACAGTGACGTCTTAGATGAGAAGGAGTACGCAGGTCTTCCTTGGAGATAAGAAAATTGTAGAGATCTTCAGCGATGCCCTTCAGGAGATGTCCAACCTTATCTTCATCCGACATGCCCGTGTTGACAATTCTGCACAGTTTCAATACTTCTTAGATATAAGTAGTGCATGTTTCCCCGGGCAACTGTGCTCTTCGCGAAAGCGTATGTTCAGCCTTCTTACTTTTTGAAAGTGAGTCCCTGAAGCAGCACTTGATTTCCTCAACGAACCTTTCCCATGTAGTCATCCTGCTCTCGTTGTTATCGAACCAGAGAAGTGCGGTTCCGGTAAGAAAGAAAACGACGTTAGAAAGTCGCGCCGTAGAGTTCCAGCCATTGTGACCGCTTACCCTGTGATAATACTTGAGCCAGTCGTCGACATCCTCATCAGCTTTGCCGGAAAAGGTGCGTGGTTCTTTTTGAGGAATAAAGCAGATGACTTGCCTTGGGCGCTCACTATCATCTTGCATGCTTGTGTCATGGCTGCCGCCAGCTGCTTGCGGTTCGTTCATGTCCGTGTCTTCAGGCGGTAGTCCGACCAAGCGCCGGCTTCGTCGGAGGGTGCGTAGAAGAAGGTGGTCCAGAGCGATTACCCAGCACCTCCACCAAAGTTGTTGCGGATGAGATGGGTTTATTTACAAGATGATAGAGGGGGCATAGAGACGGGATCGCATTCTCTAACACACGCGCAGTTCTTCGATCTCCTCTTCTTCGGCTCCACCGCGCAGCGTAACAATATCATGCTTGAAAAGCTTGCGGCCCTTTATACGCAATGCCTCAGGACTTCATCTGTACCAGAGAGCTGGAAGAACGCCAACATTATACTAATCCATAAAAAGGGAGGCGTTAAAGAATTGAAGAATTATAGACCCATTAGCTTGCTTACAGTATTGTATAACGTAATCACCGAGATAATTTACAATAGAATCAGGGCAACACATGACTTCATCAACCAAGAAGACAGGCTGGCTTCAGGAAGGGATGCTCTACGATGGATCATATCCATGTCATCAATTAGTTAATCGATAAATTGGCGGAGTACAATCAACCTCGCTTTGTGGCTTTCATAGATTATGAAAAGACATTTGATTCAGTAGAGGCACCAGCAGTCATAGAGGCATTGCGTAATCAAGAAATACAGGGGCATACGTGAATGTCTTGGTAAATATCCACAAGGATTCCACAGCTACCCTGGTTCTCCACAAGAAAAGTAGAAAGTTACCTATAAAAAAAGGGTCAGGCAAGGAGACTCTGCAATGCTATTCACTGCATGCTTAGAAAAAGTAATCAAGCTCTTAGACTTGGAAAGCTTAGGAGTGAGGATCAACGGCGAATATCTCAGCAACCTTCGGTTTGCAGATAACATTCTCCTATTCAGCAACAATGAGGACGATTTACAACAAATGACTGAGCACCTTAACCGAGAAAATGTAAGAGTGGGGTTGAAGATGAATATGCAGAAGACAAAGCTAATGTTGAATAGCGTGGCAAGGGAACGAGAATTCAGGATCGCCACTCAGCCTCTCGAGTCTGTAAAGGAGTACATTTATCTAGGACAATTACTCAGAGGGGACCCTAATCATGAGAAATAAATTTACAGAAGAATAAAATTAAATTGGAGTGCATACGGCAGGCATTATCAAATCCTTACTGGGATGTTACCACTGTCGATGAAAAGTAAATTGTACAATCATTGCATGCCACTGGTGCTAACACACTCGGCAAAAACTTGGAGTTTAACAATGAAGCTCTAGAACAAGTTAAAGGCCACACAAAGACCAATTGAGCCAAAAATATTAGGCCTAACGTTTAGAGACAGGAAAAGAGTGGTGTGGATCAGAGAACAAACGGGGATAGCCGATATTCTAGTTGACATTAAGCGGAAAAAGTGGAGCTGGGCAAGCCATGTAATGCGTAGGATGGATAACTGGTGGACCAATAGAGTTACAGAATGGATACCACGAGAAGGGGAGCGCAGTCGAGGACGGCAGAACACTAGGTAGGGTGATGAAGTTAGGAGATTGGTAGGCGTCAGTTGGAATTTGCTAGCGCAAGACAGGGGTAATTGGAGATCACAGGGAGAGGCCTTCGTCCTGGAGTGGACATGAATATAGGCTGATGATGATGAGCGAGTGAGAACATTAGCCACAATATCGTGTCTTTTTTTACTTTATCTAACCTGAATACACGCATCTATATTTATAGAGCGCATTCTATAACCGCCCCTATTACACGGGTGAGCCTTAAGAGTTTTACTTTATTTCCGAGCAATGGCTTCATCCAGATATTGAACGAAGAAGCATGTCCATGTGTCCTCAGTACCAGCACTTATGTAGTATTACGGTGTTAAGATAAAATCGACATCACATTAAAATGATTCCCCCAAAAATTAGGGGCGGCTTCACACTAGTGTTGCTTGGCAAACAGCGAAGCTGGCAAGCCCACCTACCTTTATCTTGGTTCGTCCAAGTTTTTGAGAGGTTATGCTTAGACACTCGGCCATGTTTGTGGAAGATAACCCCAGAATAATGGACAGCCCAAGAAACAATGAACACTGGGTCATTAAATTATCTAGAGAATTCTGGACGCTCAAACGCTTTTGCTCGGTTTCGCGGTCTCGTAACTCCGGATCTTCTGCGAATCAGCGACGTTTCGCCGCTGCTTCGGTGGCGCCATACTCGGGATCGGACCGAAGTCGTCTCAATCGCTCTGGAGTTGCGGCGCGGTGGCTTTCGCGCCGTGCTTCTTCTTCTTCGGGAGTGAAGCTCTTCTTCGGCGATGTTCACGGCAATGTGCTCGGCGCGAAGACGGCGGGGATTTTTGTCGCCGCAGCGGCGATGCGGAGCTATTTACCCTGTGAGTCGCCGCAGTGACGCCACAGCTTAGCTCCACGTCTGCGTAGCGGCAACCAGTCCGTGCGGCGTGGTGACGTCATGACTCGGCAAAGCTAAGGCGAAGCGTTGAGGCGCGCGCAATGAAGTCACGGCTCACGCAGCTGTGGCGAGGTTCGGCGCGGTCGGCGCAGCTGGGGCGAAGCATTGCTAGGTGACGCATGGTGACGTCATCGCCAGGCAGAGGTTTTGCGGCGTACACTCGACGGACCATCCTCGAGCTTCGGCCCAACCTCCAGGTCCGGCCCACATTTCGGCGTTACATCTGACGGCAAAGGCCCAGGTTAAACAGCTTCGCTGTTAAAAAACCACACTTTATTCTTCACTAACACAGGACACATGCCACCTGTAGTTTTTCTCTATTACTGGAGACATAGCTAAAACATAATATTTAATGAAAAGGCAGTTCAAAAATAAAGTTACTCATGAAAGCTTGTAAGGTTAATACTAGATATATACAGCCATTAATTTTTACGGCTGCGCATCACAGAGTTTTGTCGACATTGAAGTGTTGAATACGTCATTACAATCTTTGCGTATGTCAGCACACATCGCCACGAGCAAACTTTGAAGGTCTGCACAGTTTAGTATTCATAATTATTCGTGGATGGAGGCAAACAGGCTTTGACTTCACATTTCACTGTTCCAAGGAAATTGTCTGCACTTTTTCAAATATGTCCATTAGAGACGTACAGGATGCATAATTTTCAGCAACTAGTATTTTGTGCCCCGCGAGATGTAGTCGTGCTTCTGTTCCTCAACCATAATTGTTGTCGCTGCTCATTGGCTTGGAACTGTATTTCAGTCTCGCCTTTACGACCATGCATGTGAATTGACCCCGGTACAACCACAACGAAACCTGGTCGTATCTGCCGCTGACGGATGCTGTGCTCATCAATGGGTCTTGCAGCGACACGATGAACACATGGTTCTAGCTTGTCTGTACTGTCTTTCAAGTAGGCTCGAAGTACGATTTTCCCTGTTACAGGAATGATGATCGATGTGTAGTGCTGCTGCCTGGGAGCCCATTGATGAGAGCAGTATCTATTTTTTCTGTCTGTAGAACTTTGTTGCTGCTATGCGGCGGTGTTGAGACCAATCCTCGTCCCGATAAGTTACAAGAAACATTATCGCAATTACTCGCAGGACAGGAAAAAATTCATTCCGAGATACCTTCTTGGCCAACCAAGTTTGCTACCTACGAAAACATCTCTAATACGCTTAAAACGACACAGAAACTTACTAATCACGGAAATAATTCGGCATGTTCAGTAACCTAAAATAATTGTCACTCACCTTACTAGCCTGGTGTTGGAGCTGGACAGTCGGTCTAAAGATCTTGGAAAAAGGTCCCGTAGGAATAATCTTGTTGTTTATGGACAACCGGAAACCCATTCTGAGCTCTCCGGGCAACTGCTTGATGCGTTCAGAAACGTTTATATCTGATAGACTTGGTGTTGCATGAGCAGACATTGAACGTAGGCACAGGCTTGGGGCGCGTATAGGTGATGAACCACGTCCTGGTATTTTCAAAGTTTTGGACTACAGGTCCCAACTTCGAATATGAATGAATGCATGCTTGAAAGCCTAAATGAACAGATATATATATATATATATATATATATATATATATATATATAGTGGTAGTGGTATTTTTGTTTGGACTATATATATATATATATATATATATATATATATATATATATGACTTTTCTGAACGTATTCGAACGATACGCGAAGCTTTGGTAGATTTTTCGGAAGTCCAAAGAAAAATACCACTACGGTTCGTCTGCATACAATGTACTGCTGATAGACAATGTACGCTATCTGTTGGGTGCAGCAGGTGGTTCTGTCATTAAACCAAAAAAAGGAAACCTCTGCAGTTCATGAAACTTGACTCCGTTTCGGTAATAACTTTTCGCTGGTAAATGTCAATGCCCGCAGTCTTCGTAACATAATTCGAGACTTTCATCACTGCGTTGCATGTTATTATCCTTCTGTGATATGCGTGACTGAAACATGGCTTGGTAAACACATCTTAGATTCTGAAATTTTGCAGACAGGTTAAAGCGTTCTACGAAAGGCAGAAGCGACCGGCGCGATGGCGGAGTGGCACTCTTTGTAAACCGAGATATTGAGTTTACAGTATTGCCTGACGTTCCTAACTGCAAATCTGTATAGTGTAAAATCTGGCTCGGTCGTCTCACTTTGACTGTTGGGGCTATTTATCGACCCCTCATCGCGTATTTTAGTATATATTTTCTAATCCTATTGATTGTATAACCAAACACAAACTAAAATGGTGTCAAATGTCAATTGCTGCTGATGTCAACAAGCCTGGTGTAGCCTGGCCAACGCTATCTGCCAGTGGCTGTCACAGTGATTTAGAATTATTTGATTAAGATGACTATTTATTTAGATTTCACGCAGATTATCCATTTCCTAACCTGCAATAGCTCAACCTTAGGTCTTGTTTTTATTAATGAGCAAGTTAGACAAAATGTTTATGATTGTAATATTGGTGAAGGCCTGTCGTAACATATTCTATTGTTGTTGATTTGAATTTGACAACTGTACCCAAGCTTTCTTCACATCAGACAGTATTTAACTTTCAGCGTGCTGATGACAACTCTCTATTGAGTTGCTTGCAGCTTCCGTTCATGAGTTTCTGAGCTGCGCTAACCATTCCTTTGTTCACGTGTTAGTGAACCTTTTTATACAATTGTTAATCACTGATTACATTCCAATAAAGTTTGTAAAGCGCAATCTCAAGCAGCCATGGTTCCACGTGATATTTGCACTTAATTCATCGTATTAGCCGTCTCCGCAAACAAACCTTTGCTAACAATCTAATGATAGCTTCAGTATTGTCCACACTTTAAAGGAGCTTAAAATATGCTGTGTCAAATGTGAAAAAGTTTCTATTTTAATAATACTTTTTCATCGTTCATTCAAAGCGAGCCTTCAATTTTCTGGAGAACCATCAGTCCACCAAGTCAGCGGTCTTCTTCATTTATTATTGCCGATCAGCCGTGCCCCGATCCCTGAAGCCTTTAATAACTACTTTAAATCAGTGTTCACCTGTGATGACGAATGCACCCCCACGTTTCGCACTGATTCTTCATTACCTTTTCCTAGTATGGTAATCACTACAGCTGCTATACATAACATTATACTCAAGCTCGGTACAATGAAGAGTACGGGGCCAGACAATTCCTAGTATGGTAATCACTACAGCTGGTATACATAACATTATACTCAAGCTCGGTACAATGAAGAGTACGGGGCCAGACAATATAGCAGGCATGTTTTCACGGCGATATTCCGGCGATATTCCGCATGGACCCCTGCGTATTTATCCCCAATTTTGCAAAGGCCTCTTGTATCATCGACTGTTCCAAAACTCTGGAAATGTCATCAGGTTGTTCTCATTCGCAAAGACGACAGCAAGCAGGCAATGCCTAATTACAAACCTATTTCTTTAATATCAACATCTTGCAAACTAATAGAGCACATTATTCATAAATATTTTATTGAGTACTTATCTAAGCGTAATATTCTCTCGTATGCTCAAGATGGCTTCTGTTTTGGCTTCTCGACGGTAACACAACCTCTAGAATTCTACCGTGATATTGGATCCGCGCTTTACCTTAGAGGTCGGCTTGATGCCGTTTTCATTGATTACAGCAAAGCTTTTCATACAGTGTGGATGTGGTTCGGGTCCTTGTTTTGTGCTTGTTCTTTATTGAAACGAATGCTGTTTTGTATGTTAAATGCGTGACTCCAAAGAATGTATATACTCTTCGCTTCACTTTGCTTAGTGCTTGAAGCCTCTGCCTTCACTGCCATCGGCATTGAAAAATGCCGCGAAAAATGCCCACCACCGAGTGAGTAACAGCTTCGCAGGAAAAACAAAACAAAACAAAAATAATGGCGCTCATACAAGCTAAACACATTTACATGTTCTCAAACAATTATTTTTCTAGGGAAATGAGCGATGGCCTTGAGCATTAATTTAAATAAAGCTCAGGTCGTAAAAAATCAGTTTTAAGGATAATGGCGGGAGTTAATTTAGAAGCGTGAATTGCTGGGCTAGTTGGTTCATGTTCTAAAGCGTCTTGGTTTTCCGCTGGTTTTTTTTGCTTTAGTTAATTTAGAGAGTTTGTGCTTATATATATGAGGGAATGAGATAGAAAACGTCGGCGGCGGTGGCCACATTTAGCATGTGCATTTTATTTTATTTGCTGATTTTGTTGTGCGAATTACCGGCAGATACAAGCCTAGTTTGTTGTCGACACTGCCGCAAGCCCCTTGCTTCGCATATGCCAGAGAACAGCAGCGGGAGGACACCACAAAGCAAGGGCGAAAGCAGCAGCTATGCGTGTAGCTGTGTTGTCTAGTGAGCACTTTCATTTTGCTGTACCTCCGGTAAGATGGTGGGTAGCGCTTCGCAGCAATACGATAGGTGGCGCTTGACATTTCAAATATTCCCTGTAAATTTCTGGCAGCCGAATACGGGAGGTTACGAGTCTTTGTCCAATGTTTCCACTCTGACGTGCCCTATAGGACAATTGACACTGAAATGCCCTTTTGAGCACTTGGCGAGCTGGTTCTTAACAGTGCCACCTATAACTTCCGCTTCGGTTTCAGTTTCAAGATGGTGGGAAAATAAAGGTTTGGTTCGGTTCCGGCTGAGATGAAAATAACGATTCAGCACCAGTTTTGGTTTCAGTTTTGCTCGGTTCGGCGATTAGGCCTCGATGGCATGCCCTGTTTCAACATATCTGTATGCACATACCGCTCTTAATGTAGAATATCACGGCGTACCAACGTCGGGAAAAGGGACGCACAGCCATACTGCTGAGTGGCAGTAATTGGCAGCAGCTCAAGTTCAGAGTGTGAGCACTTCTAAATGGGGCGCACATCCCGTGTACACTGAGAAATTGGTTCAAGACTAACACGGCGGCGTAGCGGCGTACTTGGACAGACTTCTCACGCACAAGAGCTACAAGATCTCCATTGAATGACAGGGCCACAAGGATCCACTTAGTCTGAAATTGCTGGCAGTTCAAAACGCGCTACACTACGTAGCATGATATATTATTAATGAGCAAATATCTGGCATTCACATACATACACCAATATTTCTGCATCTCTAAAAGAACTGCAAATGTTTCTGAGATACCATTCAGACATAAAGAATACATCTACGTGATACGTTGATTTCAGATGAATGCATAGATAACATATATTGTGTTTCTGCGCACAGTGTAATTACGGGGAACAAAGGAGCACATACACCAGCCACAAGGCTTCAAACTACAAATAAGGATAGTCGCGCTACCCCTTACGAGTGAACGCACCTACCGTCTCGAACATAAGGAAGTGAAAGAAAGGCGCAGGCCGACAAATAAATGGTGTATTGCATTCTATGGAGCTCCACTGCCTCCAGGTCTCCCTCTACGAAAGTCCGTTCCAGTAACAGGAGTTAGAACTAAGACAGCATAACCCAGGCTGTCCCCTATAGATGGCGGGTGACAAGTGTACAGCGGTCCTGCTGATCCGCCGCCAGCAAGGGAATGGCTTTAAAGTAAGTGCCCCAAAAGTGGCCTTCAAATCACACAACATTTGTAGCATATTTTGTAGGAGTGAAGAGTGTTGCCTGACCAGTGGCAGCAGGACCTCCAGGAAGTGTCTGTCTTGGCGCAGACGACGACGTTCATAAAAAACAGTGCACGTGGAACCGCAAGCCCGTCTATAGAAACCTCCTTGGTTTTAAAAAGAGCAACCAGCTTTATGAATTCAGGTAGCGCCTGGTCCCTGATGCCATGTGCAATTTTTTCATTCTTAGTTATTTATTTGTTTAGATGTAGTACAGACTACTCATGAATAATTGTAACTAATTACTTCATGTTTTGGCTTAATCATGTAGCAACAGCCAATTAGTGAACCATTTGGTAGGATACAGGAACCGTTGCCGGGAAAATTTGGCATTGCTTTTCTGCGCTAAAAACAACAGAAATGTATCAATCAGGCGGCCTTATATCTTTGAGGTGGGTTTAGCAATATACTAAAAGTATGTAGAGGTTGTTTCAGCGAACACTTTTAAAATCTTTTAAAGGCTGGATGTGGCAGATAGCACAACTCTTGTTCGTGAGCTCCTCTACTCGAAGAGGCGGACAATAGTTGCACGAAAGGCATATTCTACAAATTTATAAAAATTCCTAATTAGATTTTAACTCATTACCCTATGGTCCATATTGCAATTTAGAATTTGTAGTCGTGGAGTTCGCAAGCAGAATTCACTATAACGGGAACGCCAATGCATTTCTCCGGAACGCGCGGGAATTATTGTCTCGAAACTGGTGCCATCCTGAGAATTCGTTCTAAGTGGATCCGCCTTGCCAACTTCACGGCTAGAATTTGTAAATTGCAATATGGAACATAAAGTTATTAGTTAAAACCTAATTAGTGCATTTTTGTTATTAGTCCATTATGCATTTCAATTTCTTGTGCAAGTAGTGTCCGCCTCTTCGAGAAGACCAACTCATGAATTAGAATTTTGCTTTCACCACAGCAAACCTTTAAAGTTTTTTAATGCATTGATTGAAACACCCGGTATACATAAATGTGTAAAACAGATACGTGAAATAGCACCATTAAAGAACTACTAACAAATAATGATATCTGGAGCAGTTGTCAAAACAGGTGCCGAGCAATCATGGTCAGACACGCAAAAGAAGCCGAGGCGCTAGGTTAATATATTGACAGTGATTGAAGCAATGCCGCCTAGGAGCCACTCAAATAATTAGGTGGAGTAGCATACAGAACCTGTTACATTTTGTTTCTTGCCTTGAACAGTTGGCCCACCCCATCTGCAACCTTATCGTGGCCCCTACACAGGCCTTAAGGGTAGGAACGATGTGCATGTAGTACCGCCACCGTGTCCGGAGGCAATATTTCGCGATTCTCAGCCAACATGCAACCAAATTTACAGGTAGTTAGAGAAACATATTTGCTTATAAACTTGTATTTATTCATTCTTGACATGTTGAAACTGTAAAATTGACCATCTTAAAGTGATGCCTCCCTAGGACAAATTCTAAAACGACTACTGTTTAGGTCATATCTATCTACAACAATGAAAAAAGAGCCTTGTGGTACGATATTCATGAGCATTCCTGTTACGAGTTAAAAAATGAACCTACCGCTAAGTGTTTGGAACATTACTTCAACGGGCCCATTCATGATGTCGCACATTTTTGGAACGAATACTTGGCAAATGCAATTAGTTCAACGATTTCTGTTAAGCAGATATAGTTAAATGGTTCTGGGTTTCAATTTGCCATTTTGAAAAGTGAATAAATAAAGGAAGGTTATTAGAAAAAGTTGTCGCAGTTTCACCTGAAAGGCGAACCATCAATTGCGATAGCAAATTTGTAGAGAGCTATACGGAGTAATGATAGTAGCTTTATCAGCTGTATAAACTTGGACATACAGCAGCACCGGCAACACGCACAACTGTTGTCGACGCCGTCGGCGTTTTGCCCGCGTTCGCACAAAATGCGTGCGGCGTTGGTGACTGTTGCCGGAGCCTCTGATATAAATAGGCACTTGGTGCTGCAGCTAAACGTCGCTTCTCTTCCCTCCCCCTCCCCCCCACGGCCTTTCGTGCGTCCGAAGAAGGCGCGTTTGCTCTACATATATGGTGATTGTAAAGAAGGAAAGAGACGCCTACTTCTGCAGCCCTTAACGCACGGCGCAGAACGCGCGTTTGTTCTCCGCCGTGGGTTCACTCCCCGTGAAAGCGCGCGTCCCTCGCGCCCTTTCGCTCGCACATACAGCGTTCGGCGGCGCGCGGCGACAATTTCATCTCCATTGACGTCATACGGAACCTCACGGCGATGGCGACGGCAACGGCGACGGCGACGCCGACGGCAGAAATCTGCTTTGGAGTGTCCATATAATTGCTATCGCAATAAAATTACTTATTTACCTTCAGGTACATTGCGATTCAACGAAGAAGTAACATCTAACACTTCATGTATTCCACCGGAAGAGCCCGATTTCGAAAGAAGGAAGCAAATAGAGAAACAATTAACCATAGCTCCTAAGTCCCAGAAAAAAAAAATGCGGCACGCGATTGCCGTGAAATCTAAGCATGCCGCAATGACGTACCGTGCACACGGTTGAAATGCTATACTCCAGGTGCACTGCTGCTGGCGTTGTTAGTCCCACCGGTAGGCGCTGCGGACACAGAACTGGTGCATTAGGCGATATGATGAAAGCGCGGGCCTCTCCCTATTCCAAAATGGCAAAGCTTGCACTAGGCCGCGCAGAGCTCGAGACACAGCGAAGCTAGCCGATTGATTGCGTCATAACCTAAGAGATACCAAAGAAGACGCTTTCAGATAGTTGGCGCCACCATACATCCTGGCACCCAGTATAAAGACTTAGCTCAAGAGAATAAATTGATGGACCTGTTGGTCGCTTATTTCTTTTGAGCGGTACTCGCGGTTTGTGTGACTAAGTATACTTCCAAGTCCAAGTTAGAAAGCAAGTAACAATTTCCAAATACTCAAGTCAGACTTTTAGCGTTTCACAGATCGCGCAGTGACTAACAGGGAATACCAATTTATTTATTTTCTTTAATATTCACAAATACTGCCATCTTGCCTGCGCATGGCATAGCAGGTGTGGTTAGATAAGTCTTAAAATCAAAGAAAGGTGAAGACACATAATTGGGCAGTTGAATAACAAATTGATCAAGAGGTACTTCACGCAAGGACGCTTCAAGGTTATTCCGAAATTCAGTGGCGTGGAGGAAGAAGGAAAACGTCAAACAACCCAGAGATGGTTTAAGGGGAACAAGGTTCAAGGTATGGGTCCACCTGGTACTGGGTGCTGGACAACTTGTGCAAAGAGTAGGGGATATAAAGGAGGATTGTTGAATAAGTATTTCGTGCAGGAGAATAATACGCTCGCTCTTACGTCTGATTGCTAGTGGTGGCAGTGATAGTTGGCTGCATAAAATGTAGGCGAGAAAAGGCCGTCGTAGCAGCGAAAAATAAATCGAACTGCTTTCTTTTGCACTGGTTCGAGTTTGTGCACGTCGCAGCATTGGCGAGAGGACCAGACAGCGGACGCGTATTCAAGTATTGGTCTTACCAAGCTTTTGTAGGCGGTCAGTTTGCATTCTTGAGGTGCGCTCTTAAGGATTCGCCTTAAGTAGCCTAACTTTCGCTGTGCTTTCGGGCAAAATATGTCAATGTGCTTCTGCCATTTTAAATTAGCCATGAATGTTACTCCAAAATATTTATGTTCAATAGTAATGGCCACGATTATACAGTTATAACCATCCTTGGAGCTTAGATGTTGTACGGTAAGGACACCAACCGCAACAACAAGACCGTGAAGCCTCATCTTAGAGCAGACCGATTCCAGAGGCAGAAAATGTGGTAGAATGGCGAAGTCAAGATGATCTCTCATAAATAGGTCTACACCACCTCCTCGATCCGTGGTTCTGCCTTTGCCTAATACGGCGTAACCTGACGGAAGAAACTCAGTATCAAGAATGGAGTCCTTCAGCCAAGTTTCTGTCATACATATCACAGTAGGACAATGCAAATCCACAAGGCAATGAAATATGTCAACTTTGTTTAATAGGCTACGCGCAATAATGTTTAGCACCGACAGTTTGCTCTCAGATTCAGATGGAAGTCGTCTTTGTCCTGTTAGCACGATCATAAAAAGACGCGACAACCACATTACTAGCATTTTTTATTTTATACCGTACGTTATTAACTAGAAATTATCGAACTGCAATTAGGTGTCATCTTATCTGATATCGGTGGACAATTTCCAGTGACTTTTTCTTATCTCTCTTACTCTTACAAGAGCACTGAAGCTCTCGTTCATACAAATCTTATTCCCTTTGAGCTTACGGATGTTTTTTAGGATGTCAATTTTTGTCATGAAATCTAAAAGCCTAATCATTGCCGGTCGATATTTACTTTTATAATTGGCACTAAGTCGGTGGTGTCATTTTATGTTATCGCATCTGACACCAAATTTCGGTGTCACCATCTTAGACACAGAATCAAGCAGCTGCTTATTGGACTCTAATGGCTGCTCGGGTAGATTGATTTGGCGTGATCTGTTTTCTAGGTCACCAATATGGTCGTGAAGTTTTCGGCCCTGACTGGTCAGCTGCGCAACACTATCCTCAAGCTCCTGAATTCGCGATATTGAATCACTAACAGCAGAAACAGTACCTTCTAGTTTTTTTAGGCGTTCTTCAACAAAAGCAAATTAAGTGGACAATGAGGATAATTCCTGACTAATTCACAATTGCCCTGCAATTAAATTAGCTCCAAAAGCAATTCCTCCGTATTAGGGCCGGGATTGGTTTTGACATCGCCGCACAATAATAACAACTGTTTTAGAAAGTGAGACATCGAAGAAAGCACAAGTACTGGGTCCGGCAGCAGCACTTAAAAACGATCATCGTTCTTATAACAATAAAAATCAAATTCCTGGCCTACCTGAAAGAACAGGCACGCCCAAGCAACAACCAGTTCGCCAGGACTCCGAATGCCCCAATAAAGTATTTTATGTTGACTGACAATAAAAAGTGTGTAAAAATGGCTATCTATTTTTATGGTGGTCCTCTGTCCAGCACTCTTTCATTTCACTTCTTTTGTACCTCAGAAACCACGGTAACTAAGCCTGACGAAATGGCCGAATAGCAAGTTTTTGTCAACTGTATCAGAGTGCTTCGCTCTCGTCTGCTTATCGCAATAAAGAAGGCATAATGTGTGAGCACAATGGGATACGTTGAATACTTCGAGGACTACTGCGCGGAGTGCGGCTGCAGATGCACAAATACCTAGGCGTGTGCCAAGAAAGCGTGCAATAATGAAGACGTCAGATACACTGTACTTATCAAGTCATCCACAGAACCTAAATTTACGCTAGTGCCTGGAAAACCAACTCAGACTTCATTCATTTTGTACATGGACTTGCAGAGTTCCCTGACGCTGTATGCATGTCAGCACGTTTCAGCTCATGCAATATTTCAACTGCCTATGTTTATCTTGTGCACAATCTGTACAGGCCACGTGGGGAGGCTGACAGATAAAAATGACGCACGTGTTAATTGAGGTGTTTGTGCAATACATTTGACAACTGCCTATGAGCAATTGTATTGCTCATTTGCTAATGAGCCTATTGTATCCTCTGTTCACTAACGTCTCTTGATTCCATAACTAAGAAAATCATTTTGCTCTGTTTTGTTTCAATCGGAGTAAGAAAACTGTTTCTGGTGTCGTTTACTCCACTGCACGTTTTCCAGGAATACATAATTTAAAAAATGCCTTTTAGGTGCAATACTATCCGTAAATAACAAGTCGAAACCTGAGTCCCCTTGAAGTTGTGTCGCGCTTTTTGTAATATATTTCACAGCGTAGCTATAATAATTGTAATAATTGACTGTACTCGCATTGGCCAGCTGGGCACAAGGGCACCTTGTTGGTAGAAAACAACGTAAGCGTCAAACGTTAGTGTGTCTCCAGCATGCTGAGTGCTTAATGAATCCGCCATGTTTCATGTAGGACCCCTATATGTATGGAATTTGCAACTGTGTTTGTATATGCTTCCCACTACAAAAGTTAAGCAGTGCGATCGCATGTGCCGTAGGGCATCTTCAATGGATCATCAAATTGTGGTATTGGCCCTCTAAGAAAAAGCACATGTTCAGTTACCGCACTATCTCCGCACCGTCTGATGCTTTTTCATTAAACACGCAGCATTAGATAACAGGAAAGTCTTCAGAAAATGCAGCATGATTTTCCTACCGTTGCCATGCTCTCTTTAGGACCAGACGGCGAAGACGAAGTACTTCGTGGTTGCTCTTGCAGAATACTAAACAGCGGTTTACTCACTAACATCTAGGCTCTACATCTACATCTAGCCATTTCCTCTCTTGAAAAACTTGTAGAGGTGCTCGGTAAACCTATGAACGTCGGTATTCAGCCAGATTAAGCTAAAATTAGCAGTGATTCAGGGACGGCAGAAATCCATCGAAGCAGCCTCCACCTCCACGGCCTGTCGCCGCACCACGGTCCGCTGGTAAGCTCAGTGAGAGAAATGTCAACAATAGCAAGTTTAACCGAGCTGACTCCCACTGCATCAGTACCGTGGATTTCCATAGCGCCTCGCCCGCCTAAACCTTTCTACGGCGATGCTGTAAAAGGTGTAGAAGATAGGCTGCACCATTTAGACCAGGTTGCCACTTTTAATGACTGGGAAAACGGCGATAAGTTCAACAAAGTGTATTTCTTCCATGAAGACTCGGCACGAGGGTGGTACAAGTTCCACATACGTCTTCGTCCTCGTCATCTAGTAATATTATTCTGCAGCAGTTGTAATTAGAGCAGGAAATCATGCAACGTGCATTCCATTTAAGGAAATTTCCGTTATGAGGAGCTAATGCTTACTATTATTAATTGAGTTTCAACATTCAGCTAACCGAACTAAACTGCCTACATAAACTTTGTAAGGCTTCGCAGCATTATATTCGTGGATAGCACCACAATGTCAATACGAATCTATCGAGGTGTTTTTGCGCGGACATCGATAGTCATGTTTTACTTATGTTGAATTTCAGTAGCTACCTACTATGCCATTGCAGCTGTGCGTACAAAGTATGTCCTAATTAAATAGATCTTATCTGGACTCTGTAGCCAGGCGAGCAGTTGAGCGAACAAGTTTATTGCCGTCGAACAAGTTGCATTTAAAGAGAAGCAAACGTGACGTAACAGATCATGGGATAACCGGTGCTCGGCGACGACTGCAGATTAAGCCATGTTACAGACTCCAACTCAGCCTTACCGTAGCGAAGAAGTACTTAAAAAGGAAACCCAACATGTTTATGCAGCTCAGCAATGCTGACCATGCTGATTCACCGCAGTTCACAACATCAGTAGGAACATCAATTACAGCAGATAACTCCTATTAATTTGGCTATAATATTCTTCATCATGATAGCATGTAACGTGAATAAACCTACCTGCTAATAAATCACACATAGCTTCAGGTTTTCGGCTCGTTAGTGTCTCTCGTATTATCTTCATGATTTTTGTCTTCGCTAAAGAGCATTTTTACGGATCCAGAATTCTGGGAATAAAATAAAGCAACAAGACAAGGCAAAAAAAAAAGAGCAATGAAGCAAAGCAAGAAATCTTAGTCATCTTCCATTCGTGTGGAAAACAAACAAGTTCGTATTTTAGTAAAACTTGACGACAACAGGAATCGGTGATCCTTTAATTGTCACGCAGCCGTGCTCATGATATGAAATCGGCATTTTACAGCACCACACCTTTTGCAACAAAATGACGCGGAGAATGTGCACGAATGAACTATTGAAAATGCAAAGTGTAGTGTGCGAACATACTTGGAACTGCTTGTTGCAGACGCATTGGCTAAAAATAACCAAATTTATGTTTCCCTCGTTTTGGGGACTGGGGTTGGCGGGAGTATTCAACATTACGTCATTTTCGAAATCAACTGCACAAAACAGAAGAGTCTATAAGAATAAAATGTCCTTTGGCGATCACTTGATATTTTGACGTGCTTTTAAGTAAGTCAGATGTTTCCCAAATGGTGCCTATTCCATCGTTGGAATCTTGAATATGGACTAAAGCTTTGTCGTTTGCTAACTACTAGGTGCGCTTGCGGCATAAGACGCCTGATTGCCTACATTGAAAGCAGTATAATCGAAACTTTCCCACATTTCCAGATATTTTAGCTGCGCAAAGTTTGAATCCAAACGTTATTCAGTGCGGTGAGAGCAAGAATTCAAAATGTTATTTCTCTGCGCGAAGGAGCTCATCAAGGTTTTGAAAGCGCTTTGAAGATATTTAACGGTTTCGCCATATATAACAAAAATTGAAACTCCTCCACTAAATCCCTCCCAAGAAAGTGTGCGTCACTTACACGTGCCAAGTGTCAAAAATGAAAGAAAGAAATGAAAGAGCGATGACTCTTGTGCACATGGAACGAATTGTAAAATTGTCCTGCCATAAATTACCGCTGCAGTAAATGTTGCAGTATATCTTGCTGAGAGCACCAAAAAGTGGCAAAAGTATGCCCTGAAAGACTTCTAAATTACCGTTTCTGGCATTGTTCTCAATTACAACTCTGTCATAGTTCTTGCAAACTGGTGCAAACTGCTTCACTGAAATTTATGTTCACTTCGCAAATGCATAGACAGTGCACTATATGAGCTTGAGATGGCAACAGCCGCTGTTTCCTGGCCGCGAATGCTTTTAGGGCTCTGAGACCTCTAGAATACTGCATATTTTACCATCCTCGACAGTACGTAATACCCTATAGCAATGTTTGTCTTCAAGTCATCGTCGGTGAAAACATCACGAGATTCTGTAGAAGTGTCATTTCTCGCATAACATTCTCAACGTTTTATTTTACAAGGCATGAGTACGTACCACTTACTGGAAGGAAAATGACATATCGAAGGGACATTGTAAGTAGCTATGCTTAATGACTACGAGCAAAAAGGAAAAACATGGGAGATGCTTAAATGTAAGCTTCGCTTTTACGTGTAGAACACGACAGCATTAAAGTGTCCCTGAGTGACACGCGCACATACGTTGGTACAGCTGCGCCGCCCTCCGCATCAAAGCAATGGCCACGCGGCTGGCTCCGCTATGCTCAAGAACGAAGGATGACGTCAACGATCACAGCGCACCTCGTGGCATCCGTGAGAAGCGGAAACTTTCCACTCCTCCAGCTACGCTGGGCATAATGGCAGCACGTGGCAGCCTATTCGATGACCTTTCCGCGTCTTTGTACTTTCCATCAGCTCTTTCCACCGAAGGTGTTGACGCTCTCAAACACACTACATCTGCAAGTATCGAAGACGTCAAGTGAATCTGACAATCTGACAATCCGACAGTCTACTGGAGCCTTGGGTTTCTCTACATTTACAGCACAAATTGGAAAGCGCATTTAATCGCAGATCATCCATCACGAATGACCAATCACTATCAATCTCCAGTCACGAATCACCAACTGAAAATCAGTCACTAATTACTGCTACACTAATGTAGACTTAATCATGTCACAGGCTTTTCTTTGTATTCGCAATCATATCATCAAAATTATTGAAGAATCCAAACACTAACATAACGCCTTTAATTACCTTACTCAATGCCATACACACTCATTAAAGATACCACATACTTAAACCACAAACTTCTCATCGATACATCACACATACACATGCATGCAGTAGTCAAAGTACAATGAACAGCCCCAACACTTGCATTCACTTCAGTCTAATTAGCGCATTCTCATATTCTGTACTAATAATTACCATGCACGCAAGAGTACATTGCTCTTAGGCACTTTACAAAGTCAAGGACCACAATTAAAGCATTCATACGACCCCTTTTACCGCGCTTGAACCAACAAGCCTTCGTGGCCATTTCGCATTTCGAAGGTCCTGGGTTCAATTTCATCCTAAATCCCAGTTTTCTTTTAAGCGCAAATACTTTCCTTTGGTTACAGGCACCTCCTTAAGAAATATGGTGTCAGTGCGAACGTTCTTTGCCCTGTTAATGAATTTTGTGAATCCTTTACTTTCATCGGGAGTTTTCGCTCACGTTCAACGCACCGTCAACGTACGATCAACGCCGACAACGCTGGATTTTCTGCGTAGTGGTATCCTTCGAGCTACCGCTTTAAACCATTGATAGAAATTGCGCAAAAAGATGGGACACAAGGTAAGAAACTGACCAGATCAGCGCAGGCCTACAAGTGGGCTTATTGAAAAATTAATCATTAGTGTGCAGCCAGAGCGCCCTGTTACTATTACAGTTACAAAGATACAAGTGTACATAAACACTAGCATGATTCAGCTCCTGGTGTTATACGTAGAGCATAAATAAGTATATTCCCTGTCTGAATAATTAATGAAAGTGGCCGAACCCACCGACCTCGCCACCTATGATGCGGAATGTCTCGATGATCCTACGCCTGATGAATCTTCTCTATTTGAGACAACTATACTGCGCTCATATAATTTGGTTCAGAACCAATCAGTGCGCTGGCAAATGAAATCTTGACGTCCCGGGAATAGCTCGCTCGTGCTCTGTTAATGAGAGGTTAATGCCTATTCCACTTCCCCCGATATATTTTGTCCCACATGCTAAGCGGAACCGACCCCCGCAGGGGCGCCTGCGTAAGCAGGCGTTTGGTGGGTTGCGACACCACGGACCCGAGCACATGGGGGTCGGACCCTCCCACGCTTAACCGTGCGTGGCTTAGCCGTGTCCGGGGAAAAGGGGATCCTGGGGGTTGAGCCAATGCTGAGTGCTTGGACCTTTATGGCCCCTCGGCAGAGGCAACACACCCCTTTGGCCTCGGCTTCACGTAGACGGCACCCCCGGGCTGACCCACCCGGGGGAAATCGGTAGTTGCCTTTTCCTGTCTCTCTCCCTCCAACCTTCGTCTTTCTCTCTCACTTTCCATCTCTCCTGTCTTCTCTTCGCTTCGTTTTACTTCCAATTTTCCAGGCAGCAAGGGTTAACCTCGTGTAATCTATCCAACCTTGGGTCTATTATATTAAGTTATAGTGGCTATGTACAACTGGCGTCTGCGTCTCCTTCGGGTCTCGTAGCGTCCCCTTGTTGGGCTCGGTGGTGGGTGGCTGGCATAGCTGCCGAAATCATCGTTACCTTTATGGCTTTTTCGTCATTGCCCCGACTCCCTGATCGCCCTCATAAACGAGGGCGCACCGAAGAAGTTTTTAAGTTTTTTGGCCGCCAAGTTGATAATTTCCCAAGATTTCATGTTATACATTCCGAGAAAGCAGAAAAGTCAGCAAGAATCGTCTCACCTTTTCTGGTTGCGAAATCACTGATGGAGGCTTTTGGCCCAGGCTACAAAGTTTCCAAGTTGGCAAGCGGTGATCTACTTCTTGAACTCCGTGATAAATTGCAATACGAAAAGCTACCCAATCTTGTGTCTTTCGGGGCCATTCCAGTGAGTGTCACCCCACACCGTTCTATGAACACCATTCGTGGTCTCATCTCCGATGATGATCTAATGGAGCTAACTGAGACAACTTTTGGAGGGATGGAGTGACCAGAATGTCATCAATGTGAAAAGAATTAAGATGAGGCGTGATGGTAAAGAGATTCAAACCAAGCATCTAATCCTAACATTCCGCTCAAGTGTACTTCCTGAGATTATCGAGACAGGCTATGTAAAGATCCGAGTCAGGCCCTATATCCCGAATCCCCTCCGCTGCTTCAAATGCCAGAGGTTTGGCCACAGTTCTCAGATCTGCCGAGGCCGAATAACCTGTGCCAAATGTGCCGATGAACATCCACCTGAATCTTGTCAGAACGCGCCACACTGTGTAAATTGTGATGGGGAGCACGCCGCGTATTCGCGTTCCTGTCCATCTTGGAAGAAGGAGAAAGAAATAGTAACGATCAAAGTCAAAGAGAACATATCATTCAGAGAAGCGCGAAGGCGGGTGTCCTACCTGCCGAAGAATAGCTTTGCCGAAGTGGCGCGTCAGGGGGCAGCGCCACAACGGCCTCCGGCGGCTGTCAGGCCCACACACAGTGAGCCGGCGGTGACGCCATCCGCCCCCTCGGCGGCTGCAGCTAGTGCTGCTCCGCCATCTCAGAACAAGGGGCCATCAACCTCCGGGCTGGTGGCCTCAAGGGTGTCGTCCAACGAGACGAGGCCGTCACGACACACCAACCGCTCCCAAGAGCGCGTGTCCAGCGCCTCGCAAGAGGCGATGGACACAACAACCGGCCAGACGGCGCCGCCAGAGCCTAAGGAACGGCGGGAATCTCTCGACCGCTCCAGAAAAGAGAAACCTCGCGTCACGGCGCCTGGAAAGGGCACCGTGAGCTAGTCTTCATCTTCTGAACACACAGCACAAACTCCTTTTCATTATGAACACGCAAATATTACAATGGAACGTTAGGGGCCTCCTTTGTAACCTTGATGATGTCAAAGAGCTCCTTCTTAAATATAGTCCGAGGGTGCTGTGTGTCCAGGAGACGCATCTCAAAGCAGAGAACACAAACTTTTTAAGGCACTATGCCATTTTTCGCAAGGACCGCGACGACGCTACCACCTCGTCGGGCGGTGTCGCTATAATAGTAGATAAAGGTGTTGCCTGTCGGCAATTGAACCTCCGAACTTCCCTTGAGGCAGTTGCTGTCTGAGCAATACTGTTCGGTAAGCTAGTCACAATTAGTTCGATTTACGTCCCTCCTTGTTATCAACTTTCCAAGACACAGTTTCAAAGCTTCATTGATGAACTTCCTCCGCCATACATAGTTGTCGGTGATGTGAACGCTCATAGCCCCTTATGGGGCGACTCTCGTTTAGATGCGCGAGGACGCCTTATAGAAAATTTTATGTTTTCTTCAGGTGCATCTATACTTAACAAGAAAGAGCCAACTTATTACGGCGTTACACATAACACATACTCAGCCATTGATTTAAGTATAGTATCGAGTACTCTAATTCCGT
Organism: Dermacentor silvarum; assembly: GCF_013339745.2. Classification (NCBI taxonomy): domain Eukaryota; kingdom Metazoa; phylum Arthropoda; class Arachnida; order Ixodida; family Ixodidae; genus Dermacentor; species Dermacentor silvarum. Next base: position 162,754,758 of record NC_051156.1, read on the forward strand.
ATCTGGAGTGGTCTGTTCTCAGGAACCCCTTTGGGAGCGACCATTTCCCAGTTATGCTAAACTTAACAAAACAAGATACATGCTTGCCACATTTTCCTCGATGGAACATGGACTCAGCCGACTGGGAAATCTTCCGAGAGCTTACGTATTTAGGCGGAGATGAAATTGCTGTTTTTAATGTAGAAGACGCTGTTGCATACCTAACAGGTTTCATTATTAGCGCTGCAGCTAAATGTATTAAGCAAACTAGCGGATTAGCTCATAAGCGTCGCATCCCATGGTGGAACGACGAATGTCGAAAAGCGCGCAAAAATCAAAACAAAGCTTGGAGATTGCTTCGCAATTCTCCAACTGCTGAAAACCTCATTAATTTCAAACAGATCAAATCACAAGGTAGGAGAACACGTCGACGTGCAAAGAGGGAAAGTTGGGATAGGTACATCACCAGTATAAATTCGTACACCGATGAAAGAAAAGTCTGGAATCGGGTAAATAAACTAACAGGTCGGCAGTCGCATCCCCTACCCCTAGTAAGCACACAAGGTGATAGCCTCGAAGATCAGGCGGATTGTCTAGGCGAACATTTTGAGTATGTGTCAAGTGCATCGCAATATACCGAAACATTCCTGAGAATCAAAGAACGCGAAGAGCGGTGACCCCTAAATCGCAAAGGCTCATCGAGTGAGGCCTACAATTCCCCATTTACTTTAGCTGAGCTTCAAGCATCTCTCGCTTGTTGCAACAACTCAGCGCCAGGTGGGGATCGTATCATGTACGAAATGATTAGGTACTTACACCCCGAAACACTGAAAACACTCTTGTCTCTTTTTAATGCCATGTGGGCGGCTGGCTGTATTCCGTCTTCATGGAAGGAAGCCATAATCATCCCCATACTTAAACAAGGCGAAGACCCGTCCTTGGCCAGCAGCTATAGGCCAATAGCTCTAACAAGCTGCCTGTGCAAGCTGTATGAAAAAATGATAAACCGGCGCCTAATATGCTTCCTAGAAAATAACAAAATTTTGGACACCTTCCAGTGTGGTTTTCGAGAAGGTATGTCTACTACAGACCACCTTGTCCGCATTGAGGCATATATTAGAGATGCTTTCATACATAAGCAGTTCTGTCTGTCTGTATTTCTAGACCTAGAGAAAGCTTACGACACCACATGGCGCTTTGGAATTCTCCGAGATCTTTCGGCAATGGGTGTTCGTGGCAATATGCTTAACACAATGGAAACTTACCTCACTAATCGCACATTTCGCGTAAGGGTGGGCAGAGCTTTGTCTAGGTCATTCACACAAGAAACTGGTGTGCCGCAGGGCGGTGTGCTTAGCTGCACACTCTTTATTGTAAAAATGAATTCCCTGCGTACAGTCATCCCACGCACAATGTTTTATTCGGTTTATGTCGATGATGTGCAGATAGCCTTTAAGTCATGTAATATTGCCACCTGCGAACGACAGGTACAGCTGGGAATGAACAGATTGTCCAAATGGGCGGAGGAGAATGGTTTTAAAGTTAACGCTCAGAAAAACACTTGCATACTCTTTACAAACAAGAGAGGCGTAACGCCTGTCCCAAGTATACAAATCAAAGGAGATGCGCTCTCTGTGAGCAGCGAGCATAAGTTTTTAGGAATCATTTTAGATTCCAAGCTTACATTTATTCCTCATATTAAGTATCTGAGGGCAAAATGCCTGAAGACAATGAACATTCTAAAACTTCTGTCCCGCACAACATGGGGCAGTGATCGAAAGTGTTTGCTTAACTTGTATAGCAGTCTTGTCCTCTCACGGCTTGACTACGGGTCTATAATTTATAATTCTGCGACGCCAAGTGCATTAAAAATACTAGATCCCGTTCACCATCTGGGTATCCGCCTCGCGACCGGCGCTTTCCGAACAAGTCCGATCCAAAGCCTCTATGTAGAGTCTAACCAGTGGTCACTCCATCTGCAGCGTTCATATCGCAGTTTCACATATTTTCTGAAAGTACAAGCAAACAATGAACATCCTTCTTATTCAACCATAAATGACGTTACCGCTGCCACACTCTTCCATAATAGACCTGCAGCGAGAAAGCCATTCTCCTTGCGTGTGAGGAACCTCAGTGAGGAAATGGGTGTTCCGCTGCTTGATCATCGTCCTATGGCTCCAGTGAAACTGTTACCGCCGTGGCAGTGGCAACTCATAGATTGCGATACATCGTTTGTAGAGGTCACTAAACACGCACCAGAGGCACACATTAAAATGCATTTCTTAGAGCTTCAATACAAGTACTCGTGTACAGAGCTTTACACTGACGCCTCCAAGTCACATGCCGGGGTGTCTTATGCAGCCGTTGGCCCATCCTTCTCGGAATCCGGTGTACTCCACCCGGAAACGAGTATTTTTACGGCTGAGGCCCATGCACTGTTGTCGGCTGTGAAACATATAAGGAAATCAAAACTTCAAAAGGCAATTATATTTACGGACTCCCTAAGCGTCGTAAAAGCATTGATGTCACTCGGTAAACACAAAAATCCTGTACTTGCTGAGCTCTATTCCATTCTCTGTCAAGCGTATTTATGTAACCAGCATGTCATTATATGCTGGGTGCCTGGCCATAGAAGCATTGAGGGTAATGTGCTAGCTGACCGATTGGCTACGTCAATAACATCACACGCTATTAACCCTACAGCTGCTGTCCCTGTAACAGATCTGAAACCTTTCCTGCGAAAGAAACTGCGAAGCCACTGGCAACGCTTGTGGGATGTTGAAACGAGTAATAAGCTTCACTTGATTAAACCACAGTTAGATTTCTGGCCCCCCGTAACGAAAACACGGGGAACTGACGTCCTATTCAGTCGGCTGAGAATAGGACACACGTACGGAACCTACAGTTTTTTGTTGACAGGTGATGAACCACCAACCTGTGGTAGATGTGGTGAGAGGCTGACCGTCCTCCATGTCCTCCTGGAGTGTCGGGAAGCCGAAGTAGAGAGAAGGAAACATTTCCCTGTAGCATATCACTATCATATCCCTCTTCATCCTATGATGTTTATTGGTGAAGAACCGCTGTTTAATACCAAAGCAGTCCTCGGTTTTTTAAACGAAGTGGTCCTGCATGTTATAAAAGCCCAACAAATTCGTAGCGCATCCTCTCTTCAGAGGATGCCGCTGTGATAGTTTTGTATAAGCACATGCCTCCAGCCCCTTGTGTTTCAAGGGCTCTGTTTAGGCAGTAGTGTTTTTTGACAATTTTTATATCTGACATATCTTGTATATCATGTCATTGTTTAGCAATGCATCTTTTACCTTCATAGTACACGTCACTAGTCATTGCCATTACCTTATCCCATGTAGATTTTACGCACTTTACAGCGATTATTTTAGGCCCCTTTACAGCCACGTCACATCTACTTCTCTCAATTCATCACTTCACTGCGAACTAATACTGTCATGGCGCTCTTTGGCCATACCTGGCCCTTGCGCCACTAAACCCCAACAATCATCATAAGCGGAACCGACACGCCACTCCCAGTTCGCATATTTCATACCAATTTCTATGCGGGACACTGCACTCGCTTCGCTGCGACATGTGCGTGCCCTCTTTTCGTTTACTTGCGAGGGCGCGAACATTCGTAGAACTGGTTAGTGCTGACAATACTCATTTCACCTTGTAATATTACCGCACCTTCTTTAGGCTATGCGACAGGCCATACACATCAGGACCAACAGCTATTTGCTTTTACTTCGTTTCTCTCAATCTTCCCGCTTTCTTTCGTTATCTTAAACCAACACTACCAGTTTACTACCATGCTGCTGCCACCACGTGCATGATTTAAGTACCCAGCGTTTGCAAGTCTTCCCATCTCATTTTCAAACCTGCCATGGACGTTGTGCGCGCACCACTTGTCCAGCGCAGTCAGCAATCAAGTGAAAACAATTCCATTTTGTGCAACTTTCCAGTAGCTTGACGAATGCCTTAACATTGGTATCTTAGCACTATGATGACAGTGCCAAGAAATATGTCCGGGCCTGAATTCTAGTTCCGCGTCGAAAAAAAAACTTCACCCTAAAGTTCTTTAAAAGTTCCACGGTTAACCTTACGCCTTCGCCGTGCGTAATACGCCGTACGTGCTCAATAATACAACTTGCTTTTCCTTGTAATTTTCCCTATACCCCAAAACACCAAGTATATAGTCATTACCATAGAGTTTCTCACTATAACACCTAGAGGGTAAACTGGCGCCACCGTCTATGCGAGTTTCTTAAAGGGCTGCCGTGCCCTCATGGGAATGACGGGATATGCGTCTGCGAGGCTTGTGTTGGCTGGTGTTGTACGAGGCTTCGTCTAAAACGTGGATATGCCTACAGAAATAACGCGTTCTTAAAATAAAATCTACATAAAAGGCTTTCATTCACCCATATTACATCTCTCAATAAAGTTTACTCACCTACAATGCAGCATCAAGCGAAGAAAAGCAAGAACATACGACAAGTTGTTTCAAAGCGAGCGAGAATCTTGTCGTCTGCCCTCCAACATTAACAGCCAGCTGATACTTTTTATGTTTCATAGAATTGTTCATCCAATAGTATGTCCTCAGAATTAAACAAAACATGTTTTTGTGTAATAATAAAGCTAATGCAGTTTTTTTACGTCCTGTTTTAGCAGGAAATTAATCATTGTGACAGACGGAACGGTGCTAGCCAGGCGCGTCTTCAAGGCGTTCTGGCTCTCCAAGAAGGATGCCAATCTGAATCCACAATATACCGGCATTCCCTTGCATACCACGGCGCAGCAGCACCACATTTCCCTCTAGGTTTTATAGTGTGAAACTCTATGGTCATTACCATAGTGGTATATTCCGTCGCTATGGTTTTTTACGTGGTCCTTCACACTCATTTCAATCTGCTGAGGAAAATGACACTGGATGGTGATATATAAAGATAACAAGAAAACACAGGTTCAAGCAAAAGAAAAAAAAATATCGAATAGCTGTGGTCCATTATGTGCATGGCTTATCGAATGTACGCGCGTCCATATGGCGCTTACATATACAGGAACAGAGATGGGGGACAGAAAGACCGTAGGAGGAGGAGCGCAGGGAAAAAAAAAGCTAGAAAGAACATGAGCATGGTATGTACCGGTGGAACAAAGGTGATGGTGTTCATTTAAACAGGCTAGAGTATGGAGGCGAAAGAATCTTCTTTTTAGCACGTTGTCAAAGTCCGTATTTTAGGCAGTTGCATTAGCCGCTTTCCCTCACTTTGTTCAGTTAAACTTTTGTTATACCGAAAAAAAGCCTGCGCTGGAAAATAAGCACAGTTACAGTGGGAGAAGTGCTATTGCGATGGTATATAAAACTGTTGAAGCAAGATTAGTCAGGGAATCCATATGGTCGTTTTCTAAGGGGATCCTGTTGTGAAATCTGACAATGAGCCGAGAACAGTTTCTTGTTATAGTGATTTCATACTGACGCTAGCAAAGAAATCGTGAAGCTTTCGTCACTCATTCCTTTATGCTGGGTAATAATATAAGTGCTTCAGTGTTCCAAGCTTGCTCCAGTTCCTGATATTGGGGCTGTTTATTCGTTCGGTGAGACCGGCGCAGCGTCGGGAGCCAGCAACTTTGAGACAAATTCTATGTATCAAATATGCCTCGCTTCGCCAGCGTGTGAGGGTAGATGGTATTTCAAGTATTTACCAGTGACGTGCATGTGCCTGTAGATGTGGTCAGCATGAGCCCTGTACGTGATCTGTAGAAATGCCTCCTCCCGCATAACAATGTCAATGTTTTATTTTACAAAATGAAACTCAATTATGATATCCTGGAAGGAAAATGACATTTCAAAGGTTTATTGTGTGTAGCTCTGCTTAATTGCTTAGAGCTTTAAGAATAAACTTGGCAGACGCTTAAGCTTCGCCTTTAAGAGCAGAACACGATAACGCTAAAGGTTCCCTAGCTGACTGATGCGTGCACATGCGTTGGTACAGTTGCGCCGCCCTCGGCCACAAAGCGATGGCCACGCGGCGTGCTCTGCGTTGCTCAAAGACCAAGGAAGACGTCAATGATCACAGTGCCCTTTTTGGCCTCCGCGAGAAGCGCAAACTTTCTGCTCTTCCAGCTGCGCTAGGCGTAATGGCAGAAAGTGGAGGCCTGTTCAACGGCCTCTTGACGGCTTTGTACTTTCCATCTGCTCTTTCCACCGATATTGCTGATGTTATCATAAAAACCACATGTGCAAGTATCATACATCACGTGAATCACCCACCACAAAGTAAAGTCAAAGTGTTACCTGACAATCCGACAGTCTATTCGAGCGTTCAGGCTCACACCATAAAGTTTCACTGCATGTATACGTGGACTACACAAGCTCACACTCTACAGTATACACTATACAGTTTCCCAAACGGGCAGAGCGGATTTTACAGTTGATAATGAGGGAAGGAAATGGAGCTGTGCAGGCCATGTAATGCGTAGGCAGATAACCGGCGTACAATTACACCAGAAATTGCCAAGCGCATTTACATTATCAATCAAGAATGACTAATCGTTATCGATCACAACTCACTAATACCCAAATGAAAATCAATCACAAATCACTATTGACTGCTAGAAGGAAATGAACAGAGGGGCTTGATGTTTATTAATCATAACATACGAAGTCAACAAAGACACCTAGGACAACATACGCGAAATTACTTGTTCTTACTAATTGGATTAAAGAAATTATAAATTCATGGAATTAAAGTGGATCATCCACATTAAAGTGGACCATCCACTTTAATGTGGATGAGAAACCATCCACTTTAATTCCGTAAATGTTTAAGGGAATTTTTATATGGCCCCCTTTGGATATTACTTATTTTCAGGTCCAAAGGTATTGCCGAAGCACAAGGCCTATGTGTAACATTTTTTGTCCACCAATCACCGAGATCGCTGTGTTGAGCAAAGCCATCGGCGCCATACAGGAGGTTAGCTTAAACATAGCATAGTGATTGCAGGTCTATTAAACTTGAAAGTGAGAACGATGCCGGTGGTTGGCGCAAATACTCTATAACGATTATCGCTTAGATGTATCGGGGTTGCATTAGGTTGGCCGTACACGAACACTTTTATGTATTAGTACTTACGCCAAGCTATCAGGTAGTGAAAAGATTTTCCAGACGGAGCAGGAGGAAATTCCCTCCCCCTAACCCAAAATTAAACGGGGCTCAGTCTGTCACGTTTAGGCTCTTACAGATGAGATCGTACCTCACCCCCAGAGCACTCAATCGGATAGATTACAACGTCCCGCAATCGTGCTCCGAGTGTGGGCACGAGTACTGCTCTTTGGATCACATGCTCTGGTTGTGCCTGTTCAACGCAGGCTCTGATCTTCACGACAAGTCCGAGTATAGGACGCCCTACCGCAAAGCGCGGACTTTACGCATAAACGACTGGCCCGTCCAGAGGGCCCGCGACGTCGCCGAGAGCCACCACCTCCCGGTTCCGTCATAGGCGGAGCCACCAACTTGATCGGCTCCCCCAATCTTGTTCCTCGGGGCCTTGCAATAAAGTGCTTGTCAACTGTCAATTCACGCTGGATATTCAGAGACGCCGCTGCTCTTTGTTGAATAAAAGCCGTTAAGCCAAACTAGTCCAGAACACGCGCACACACCGCGGCTGATGATGCGCGTTGCATGTTTGCGCAGCCAAGGGAAATTTCCGCATAGTGCAGTTACCGCTGTTCTAAGAAGTTACACAGTGGTTCTTCGACGACCTCTTATGAAATGACATCACGTAAATTTCACAGAGAATGAGGTAAATCATCTCTAAATTGTTCCGCAGCACCGCGACTGCAACACACTCAAGCAGTGGTACGCTGACTGGCATAAGCCAGAAAGGAGGAAAGACTGGTCGCGCTCTCTTTCCTCCTCGCCCATTGAAAAGGTTGATGTGCTCTCGAAGGGAGCAGAGTTGCATACTTCTGCCATTTTGTTTCAACGCTATGCTTGGAGGAGCTCATAAACGTTCCTGCCACCATATGCTATAATATCGTTAGCATTGTGGCCTTTTCATGCACATGAATTAGGCACATTTCGCTCAATTTTCTGTTTTCACCACCGCGTGGCGTATCAACCTTAAATAATTCCAAATTCCCGCCATGACGTATGCGATGACAGAAAACTGAACAAAACAGTAAAGTGAAGCATGCCCTCAGACTATCGCTTCACCTCGGTACTTGAAAACGCGTGCGCGTATCTGTTAGTTTTACGTCGAAGACAGCCAGCTACTTGTTCGACTGGCAATGAATCGACGATTTTGCTATGCTCCTGGCAAGACAGCTCGCCCGCAGTCCGGAGCGTTATTTGGCTGAAAGAACAGCTCCCGCGAAGATTCCGGTGAATATTTTTTTCTTGGACGCTTTCTTTTTTATGTGCGCACCACTCTGGCAGCCAGCTTGCGCATACGTCAGCGTTCTGTTTCATTGGTTTCCTATAGAACCGGCATGATGCATTGTTTAAGAGTAAGCTTTATCTCGGGCCTATCTCCTATCCCGGCTATTCAAATACATGTCAAACGCAGGAATATGATTTTATGAGAAAACCACTAAAGGTTGATTTCAATGAAATTTGTGGCATTTGAGAGTGAAAGTTAAGTTACTAGGGCATCAGCAAGCAGAATTTTGATTTAGGCCATGGAAGTTCTTACAAGAACTGCAGAAAATCCGCAAATCTGAAAAAAAAGAAGCACGAAGTTTACGAGTCCGCAACTCAGTACGAAAAACAAATATCGCATTTGCGAAACATGCATCGGTTGGAGCATCAAAAACCGAACAAACTTGATTTTACAACTTATGCGAATTTCTTACAATGTTTGGAAGTGCTTTGCAAATGCATGCATTCACAAATGAGAATATTTCAGGGTGGCGTATTATATATCAATGTTGTCCGCTTTAGATCTATTACTAGGTCCAGTTTACAGATTACGATATCGTTTTAGTTGCTGAGGGCCAGAGTTGTATACTTCAAGTTTTGTTTCTTGAAATTTTTGTAAAATGAAGTAGACAGCCTAAATAAAAATTCGCTTTCTGAAATCACAACAGCTTAACTTTGTGGTGTGGTGGAGGTATTGTGTTTTTGGCGAGAATATGTCGAAAAAAATATAACCTGAGAAACTGGATCACGATAACAGAAACAGATGTCACGAAATTTGTATGAGGTATCGTTAACAGCTCTTGCTATACATATAAGTACAAGTTACAGCTGATATTCCACTCACATTGCGAAAAGAGTTTAGAAGCTGTGATTAACATTGTGTAGTTTGGAAATTACCGTTAAAGAATCGGGAAAACTGATACTTGGCGAATCCAGGAGGAATAGACATATTAAAACATCACATAGGCTGTCTCATTTCATTTTAAAGTGTAAAAAGAAAAGGCGCATATCAAACGCACTGATCACAAGAATGCTTTAAGAAATACATTACTGCACTGTCTATACGAATTCTTCATAGGCCGTTTTGACCCTTAGGAATGCTGGTGTTTTTTTGGTTCGTCTTCTCTTAAGCGTGACTTAGACCAAAAACGTGAAGAAACGCTCAAATTTCATGGGTATGGAAACGGAGAAAAGACGCAGACAATAGCCAAAAGTATTTATTTGCTTCTTAATGTTAGAATCTGAATTTCAGGCGATTGCGAGAGGGAAGACTAGGTTTAGCCTTATAGATGGCAAGTGCCGTTTTGCTCAGCTGAAAAAAACAACAACAACAAGAAAACAACAAAAACAGCGAGGTGATTTTAACATACGAAGCTTGAGTAGAGCAAAGAGCAATAAATGACGTTCTGACATTTTGGTTTGCAGAAGTAGCTGTTTGAATCTTCTCAAGTGTTGCCTTCCATATTAATGCAGAGTGTGCAGAGTGAGAGGGAGAAGCACCCATATATTTCATAGCATCTGACGGGTTCATAGTTAAGTTCCGGATGCACTGTTGCCATCTAGGAAAAAAATCGTTTTCGTAAAATCAGTCAGCGTATAATAATCTCCTCGGTACTCGTTGCTGTTTCGTACACTGTAATACTTATTTGGGAATGACTGTCTAATGTTAGAAGCTTCAAAAATATTTAACGGTCCCTGTTCTTGCTAAGTGAGTAGTAGAGACGTAGACTTCAACAGAGGAGAGTGTTGTCTTCGAAGCTTCGTATCTCATTCGTCATCCACTCCTGCATCTCTTCGTGCGATGTCGCTTGAGAAGACATTCACGGTTGCTCTTCTTCTACTGGCTCCTTTGCTAATGTGAGTATAATTTGAAATGCTATTTCCAGAAACTTCAGCGTAGTCCCATGTCATACATCCGAAAAAAAGGCTAAACGTCTCATAAAAATTTTATATTGCCTGGCTGTGGTAGTGACGAGGAACCAGACCGCAGAAAAATATAAGTGCAAGAACTCATCTGCGAGTTGTCTAGGTATGTGTAAGCATTGTGCCACTTGCTCATCGCAATGCAGCCCGGTGTCATTAGCAATGTTTTGAAACTTGATCCGACCAGTATAAACGACAGCGCTGCGGAGACACCAACTGCTACGGTGATTTGATAACACAAGCAAACAACTGCAGGTGGCGGCGACCGGTGCGCTGATGAGGTTTCGGTCATTATAGGCCATTATCGCCTTTTATGGCCTTATCTATCAGTGTCCCATGTCATATATCCGACAAAAGCTAAACGTTTCATAAAAATTTGATATTGCCTGGCTGTGGCAGTGACGAGGAACCAGATAGGTAGGTAGGTAGTAAACATTATTGACGTCCTGAAGTAGCCACCCCTCGTTTTCATGGAGGGAGGACCGCGGGCCGCTCCCACGTGGGGACGGGAAGCCGAAGCCTCACCTCCGCATCGTGGGCCTTCTGGACTGCCTTGAGTTGATCAAACCAGTCATGACTCTTTATCAGTAAATAAAATGTGTCTTGCGGGATCCCTTGATCCGTGTGGTGCTGTAAAGAGGGGCACTCCCAGAGCATATGGTTAAAATCGCTGTATCCGCAGCAGTCGGGACACGAAGGAGAGACCTCCGTGAAACGACTATAGATCGAGAGGCTGGGATACGAGTGCGTTTGTAATAACCTAAGCGTAACCGATTGAGGCCGTGATAGATTTCGGTGGGGCAACGGAAATGCCCTGCGAGCAAGTTGATAATGCTTTGTGACTTCGTTAAAGGTGGAGAGTATGTCCCTAAAGCGGGGGTGTTCCGTCTCCGCCACGATCGGACCAGACCCTTCGCGGGCCCCGCACAGTGCACCGGGTGGGGCCCGGTGCATGCTCAGGTGCGAGGACCCTATATTACAAGCAGTCTGCTCATTTTTTTTCTTCTCCTGGCTCAGTGCGCCGCGGAGAGAAGAGAGGCAGGGGTCGGGAAGGCAGGGAGCTGGCGAGGAGGAGACCGCGTGGTTTCTATGGCTACCACGGCTACGCACCACAAATTAAGGCTGGCTTAAACAGTTTCGCTGTTAAAAGAAAAAAATTTGCCGCGTATCTGCGTGCTTCGCTGCAAATGTCGTCGAAAGACGATAGTCTTCTGCCGGCCGTACTACATGAGTGCTGGTCTGATCCGCGGCCACCCGTGATGCTGTTCTCGTACCCTTTCCGTCCTGGCATGAAGGTTTGTTTGAACAGATTTCATTTTACCGCATTATTTCATCAAGCGGCCATTTATGTTTTGCCCTGCCTCAGACAGCGCTTCCTTTATGTTGAATCGGCCGCATCTGGCTGGCATTGATAAAATTGAGGAGGCGCTGCGTGAGACATGGACGCCATCTGGCAATACATCGGGAAACATGAGCTTGTGCAGAGGGTTTCCTTCCTCCATGGCAGAGGGCGCTCGTCGGCGCCCATAGATGGCATTTTCAGCGCAGCTTAAGAAACTAGGGTCTTTAGAGTTACGTATATATGTATTTTCTATTAAAGGAACACACCTCCTAATACTTACCTAGTGATGTTGCGCCTCAGATATGCGTAATATTTACTTTGTGATCGATAACGTCCACAAGTATGAACAGCCGTACCAGTTTAAGTAGTGTGGGCGGTAAGCAAGTGGTCCAACTTTGGCCGGGTGGCTGAATCGGGTGACAGACAGACAAACAGACAGACAGACAGACCAAATTTTCAGCGTTTAAGTTCCCCAAGAAAGACTATCGTCTTTAGTAAACCTTGGATCGCTTTCGGTTACATCAGGGAGGAAAGCCGACTCCATCAGACTGGGAGGCATAGGACAGTCAGAAGGTGGAATCCGAGGTACACCAGAAACAAGAGAAAACATGTTGTTAAAATCGTTTGCTATGCCTTGTCCACCTTCACGAAAGTGTGAGATAAAATATGTATCATTATAAATAGCAGCGCTCATTCTCAGATTATTCACCAACGACAATGTTATCTAGCTGCTAAAACGTGCATCATTAAATTCAGCGCAAGAATGGTTGCGCTTAGGCAGACGAATTATGGCAGTCACACGATTTCGTTGGTATTTAAATTTCACTCGTAGTTCAGAGCAGTTTGGGGCACGCCTTGATCGATTCTAAAGTAGATCTTTCTCTTTAATGGCATCTAGTAATACGGGTGACATACACGTGTTGTCTAAATTACGTTGCTTAACTAATACCATGCGTGAGGAATCAGTTTTGTGTGAAGAAAAACTTCGACGAAGTTTTCTTATAAGTTGGCAGGAGACACATTCTCGACTAAAGAATTCCAATCATGCTTTGCTATGCGCTCATCTAGACGCTTATCGTCAAATACGGATTTTTTTGGTTGGCTGCCCATAGATTCCAAGTGGCTGGGCCCATCCTTTATCGAGCAGCACACGAAATAGTGATCTGAAAGCTTAACCTCAGCCACAGCAGACTGCACAGACAGGTTTTCAGAACGCACGTTGATATGATCGATGCAAAGCGTGACCTGTTGTCCAGATAAGAATTCCTTACGTGTTGGACTGTGGATTTTGGTCTCTAGTCGCGCGCCATTTTGACAAAGTGTCCAGATAATCTGTTCCCATTGCCACTGTGGGGTGTAGAATATCTATATTCATATCTCTGATTATGCACAGATGTTTTTTGCGGGAGAATGATAATATTGCGTAGTCAAGCTCAGCTAAAAATATTCGTCTGTTATAACACGGAGGGCGGTAAATTGTGAGTAATAACGACAACAAGGTGGGAACTTAAGTGCAGCGAAACTACTTCTGCATGAGTAAATAAAATAATAATTTTGGAAATGGTCCAAATATGGTCCAAAGACTGCGATTCGTCCTCCTCTTCATAGTGAACGAGTGTAAGGAAAACTTTGGTGATCTGGTAGCAAGAAATGTTATAACGCATCTGATGTAGCGTTCACTTTCGTGAGAGCAAAAACGTCGAGTTGTGTGAAGAGAGAGAGTTAGCGAAAAAACGTTGTCCCAGTGTTTCCGTATGCTGCGAATATAAACATGAGTATACTGAAAGGAATTGCCTGTGTGCTGCTGGAAGAACCTTCGTGCCTCAGAAAAATCAGAGCATTTCATCAAACCAGTGTCAGACATTATTATGTTACTTTTTTCTAGACCCGAAAACATATTGATGTGAATGACAGGAGCGCCTTCGGACTTTTCTTGCTAGGACCTTCCCATTTTTTTTGTCCAGACGAACTTGAATCCTTTTTAAGAGTGAAGCTCCTTAGGCTCTCACGATGTCCGTTGTCGCCGTCGTAGTCGTAGCTCCCCGTCACGCACGCAGCGCGCATACCAACCGTGCATAGGTGTTGCGCTGCGCCGGCGCCGCTCCGAAACATAGTGGCATTCTAGTACACTGTACCAAAACTCCTCTCCCACCAAGCGCACGACGTCATGCGCAGAACTGTTCGCAGCGCGCATAGCGACCAGGCGCAGGTGTTGCGCCGGCACCGCGCCGCGCTGCTGTCGCTAAACTTTGCACTGAAGTATGGAGGAACGCGAACGTAAGCGCAAACGTCGTGACTCTGATCCTACACTTCGAGTACGAGACGCGGCAGCCCAACGGCAACGCCACGAAGCTAACCCCGAGCAACGACCAGGAGAACCAGCAGCACGCCGGCAACGGCAGCAAGACCCCGAAGCGAAAGCTCGAGCAGCAGCCGTAATCGTCCAAGGAACTGCGCTCTATCATCAGCATTCACTTCGTGGATCGGTTGCCAATTTTTTCTTTGCCCTGAGACCTTGCCAGTCAGATCCACTCTCGATAAACCCGAGGCAGGTTTTGTTAAAAAAAGGGCCGAGGATTTTTTTTCCATCCTGCACCAAATGAAGAAGGTCCTTCCGAACCCTGAGCCATTTCTGCTTATCTGCATATGTTTTAGTTTGCAATAGAATAGGCGGAATATAGTCCCCTCTTGAGGGCAGTCGATGTACTGCTGTTATCTAAATCTTAAGTCTAAATTTGAAATCTGTTAAGTTTAGCTCGCCGGTTAGAACACATAAGAAGGGGGGCAAGTTTTTATCACATTTGACCGAAGACCGTGAATCTCGAAGTTACATCTACTGCTAGGTTGTTCAAGATCATTTATCGACCCGGTTAACCTGGCAATCACTTGTGTCTGGGGAATGACTGTTGAAGAGAGCGAATCAGCCCATGAACGTAGGTCAGTAAGCGTAGGTCAGTCACGTAGGTCAGTAAGCTCAACCAGTAAGCTAAAGCCACAGTATTAACACCTTTAACCCAAACACACACTTTGTGTTTTACCATAACGACTGTCGGATGCATTTGAAAAAGTGACCGTCCCACGACCTCACCTTCATCGGTCGCACCAGCTTATTTCCGAGCAGGGGGGGGGGGGGGGGGTAGGAGAGCGGCCTACGTGGAGATGACGATCGATGTGTCCGAGTCGGTGGTGGAGTCAGGCTGCGGTCTCGTCACTGGGGAGTCATTCCTTGGCATGTAGTACATACGTGTGTGTAGTCTCGAGGTGGCTGGTGGAAAGGGGAAAATGGTCGCCATGATGTAGCTTCCTGCATGCGAGGCGCAAATGCGCGATCTCGCGGAGCATGCTGTGGGCAACGGCGGCAATACCTCACGGTGTGTCCCTGAGCTTCGCAGCTGTAGCACACAGGTGGGCTGCGATTTTCATGGATTTTGGGTATCCAAGGCGAATTGCAGACGGGTGTCCTACGTCAAGGCTGTATTTCATGTCTAAGTTAAAACTCGTTGTTTGTAGCTAGATCATGGTGCTCTGGGCATGGGTGTTGTCGGAAACGAGGCGGTCACCGCAGGCAGGTCGTGGCCAGGCCGCCGGTGCCTCCAAGTAGCCCTCATCAACGAAGCATTGGTGCCACACGCGATTGGGGTCTCGGCCTTGAGAATGAGCCAATTCATCTCTGATAACTCGCCGTACCAAAACAGCGAGGTCGTTAGAGGCAGATACGTCCACACTTGCTATGTTGGTCACGTTGTCTATAAGACCAAACTTCGGAAGAATGGGGCGTATTTTTAGAGCCTCGAACGTACAACAGTGACGCCTTAAGTCGGACGGAGTAGTCAGGTGTTCTTTAGAGATAAAAAAATTGTATACATCTCCAGCAATTCCCTTGAGTAGGTGTCCGACCTTGTCCTCGTACGATATGTTTACTTTCATAATTCCGCACAGCTTCAGGATTTTCTCAATGCAGGTAGTACATTTTTCTCCGGGTAACTGCGCTCGTCGTGGAAGTGTCTGCTAAGCTTTTCTTTTTTTTTCGAAAACGAATCGCCAACGCATTTCTTTATGTCTTCGACGAAGCTGTCCCAAGTTGTGAGCAAGCCCTCATTATTGCTGAACCACATGAGGGCAGTTCACTCAAGAAAAAAGACAACATTAAAGAGCTGCGCAGACACGCTCCATTCAATGTGGCGGCTAACCCTCTCGTAGTGTTTCAACCAGCCTTCGACGTCCTCCTTTGCTTTGCCTGGGAATGTGCGTGCTTCTCAATGAGATGTCCGGTAACCAGCTTGCCTTGGGCGAATGCTTACTTACTGCCACGATTTGCTCCCGAACGTCGCCTCCGTCCGAATCGCTCATGTCGGCATCTCCTGGTCGTAGCCCGGCCAACCGTTTGCTGCGTCGAAGGGGTAGTACGAAGGGGTAGTACGAAGGGATGTACCCCGAACCTTTCAGCAAATTGTAACGGATGAGATGGGTTTATTTACAAGAATGATGGATTGTTAGCGTGGCGCAAGGGACAGGATGGTCATCCAAGCCCAACAGGCGACGGCCAGCTCCTCGCGCACACTTCTACTTTATCTTCCTTCGGCTGCGCTGTGCAGCGTGACGATAATATAGTTCGGTCTTCGGAATAGAAAACAACTGATAAAACCAGATTATTCAGAGAGCCCGGTGTTTTGAACTTCTATCCATGCACATTCGACTATAGACCCCGAATAAAATTAGTCCTAAATGTCTCGCAATATGATGTGCCAATCATTCAGCTTGTGCTTATAACCAACAAGATGCTGCAAATTCTGACGGTCCTTATTAGAGCTTACTGGAAAACACTTCGTAATACATGTCAACACTTCGTGCATAAGTCTTCCACTGCTCAATACTGTTTAGCCAAATGCGTCGACGAAATATATGTGCAAAAAGCCACTTGCAACTGTCTTAATTTTTTTTTCAGATGGAATTGCGTCATCACCGCCACTAGGCAAATTGACAATGGGGGGATTGGTTCCTGCAATCAAAACGTATGTGTTTGAAGCTATTGAATAAATTATTATATAAATATTTTATTTAGCGGAAACTGCTGCTGCTGTAGAGAGGTCGGAACGCTCAGCTTTGCAAGCTAAGATCCGTGAAGAAGAAAGTATTTGGACTGACGTTCTGAGCGATGCGAGTTTCATGTGTTTTTTATATTATCATTAAGGTAGCGCTGTACTGCGTCTCTTTACAAGCATCTGTCTCGATTGTATCTACATTCTTGGCAAAATGATGGGTTTAGTAAGCAGACTCCCAAATACATCGCACCTCACATCTCTCAAATATCCAATGAGTAATAATTGTTACACGCTGGTATGCACGTTCGCATTGGTAGGTTTTACGGGAAAATTTTACAGCGAAGCTGTTTACTGCTATGTTCCCCAGGATTGTGTCCACGTGTAGAAAAACACTAAACATTAAACACACCAGATTATGAACAGAGACGCGAGGCGAATGCTAACTCTAGCAACTCCTTCAGTATGCATATCCAAAAGGACTTGATCAGCTGTTTTGCGCCTCTCTGAATTTCACACCATTAGGTCGTGTTGAGCCATTCACGGCACCGGGCTTATTAAGTTAAGTCGTTCCGCCCATTGTTGGTTGTATCGCCTCATTAGTTTGCACAATTATCAGGCAAAATTCTACACATTCGTTTGCATGACGCCACAATGGTCCTATATCCTACGCGTAAAATGGCGCCTTTTTTTTGTAAGGAACATGCAAAACATCACACAGCCAAAATACCAAATGTTAATTTCGGTTCACGAGTACATGGAGGCTGGAAAAGAAATTTTCGTCTGCATAAGAAGTACGCTTGAGTATAAATTTGATTAGCAGCATTTATTGAATCTTTTGCTCGAAGTTCAGCACCAAGCGCAAGTGCCTCGCAATTTGTGCGCTGAAATAGTATCTAAAGTTAGCACTCCTCCAGAGTCTCTGTATTGGTTAACATTGGTCAAATTGCTTAATCCGCGCCACACCATGTAAAAGATGCTCTATCTAGCACAACGTGAAGCTGTGTTAGATGGTCTTTGTTAGCTTTACATAACTTCAGCATGCATGACAGATTCTCTTTTGTGCATCTAAGAATAGCGACCTATGAGTGTATGTCTACTATCTTGATATTTGTTTCCTTCTTCAGGGAAAATTCAAACAATTCTAATTCTGTCGCTGGGAACACGGCAACACGTTTGATGCTTTCACGTTTTTCCATTTCAGAAGTTCGCGCTGAAAAATTATTTGAGCTGCAGGTCAAGCCGAGGTTGCAAAGTAACATTGGCCAAGAAGCCCTTGCTAGTTCAGATGAGAAAATCAATTATGTTAAGAGCACGAGACAAACCAGTTCTCCACTGTCAATGACATTTTTTTTTCATTTTTGTTGCAGTGTACCTTCTACGCAAATGGAAGCAGCAGTCCTTGCAGCGACAATTGTTCTTGCATTAGCAACAATTATGACTTTTTAGGAAACCCACAAAACCCAGCAGGACCAGGAACATGCTATGAGAGTCACGGGCAGACAACTTCGGGAGCAAAACATCCATAAAGATCAGCTTTCTCTGCTTGTGGTATTCTGTTTTAGAATTACAATAAAAAACTGCCTATACACGGCCCCAATAGACTATTTTCAGCGCCTGGTAATATGGTTTACTTCATTAGTCTCTGCGGTGCTATTGCTTTCTCCGTCATTCTTAAATTGCAACATAAATGTGCGCGCTAGTCAATTCTACGTGAGACATTTTTAACGAGCAATTATTTGGAAGAAATAACCGGAGTCATCTTTCTAGTAATTGAAAACTGTATGACACATTCGCGTCGCCATTGTGAGCGAAAAACAATTTTCGAGAAACACTTTCAAAATAAAATCAATCATAAGAAGACAGGAGCCATTTGCAGTAGAAGTATAAGTAGAAATATATATTTGCCCTGATTAAGGAAAAAAACTTCAATAGCTAGGTGAAGCTAATGCGTTTAAGTACGGCAACCTCTGGCCTTATTGCAAACCAATAGGATCTCTGAAAGGCGTGCAATTAACATTAAGTGAATTTGATGCCGCGAACTTTTAGGGTGACGTCGTAGCTGAGAAGATTTACACCTACTGAAAACAGCACTAGTACACTCTGGAAATGGAATTCTTGTAAAATATTTGTCCGCAGCAAGGCGCTATTTGCATGGAGATCTAGGTAAAGGCGACAGCCCCAGCGCCGCCTTATTGTTGTTAGACAGTGCGCGGTACGCATTAAAATGCACTTGGCGGAACTTTGCTGTGTGCGATTTTAAGCGATAGTATGACTGAAAAAAATGTCGCAGTTTCTCCCGAAAGGCCAAGCATCAATTGCGATAGCAAATTAGTAGAGAGGTAAACGGAGTAGGGATAGTAGCTTTATCGGCGGCATAAACAGGGACACAATTGCTTACTAACTGAATTACAAGCGTGGTGTCAGCGCGCACAAGCAAACATGAATGCATCACACTCGATGACCGCACACAACCATTGTCAAAATGCTGGCGTGAACAATCGCGGCCGCCGCAGCGAGCGACGGTTCATGCGGTCCTATCGCTTCAACAGAAACTGAGCGGCGAAAGCACAGCGCATGCAAAGGCCAGAACCTGTGTGGAGCCGCATGTTTTAGGGCGCGTGCTCTGTGCGCAGCGTGTTCAGACACTAAACCACTAATCGCAGCTAAGCCTAATGCTGCGTAAGAGCACTTACGCAACATCGTGGACCACATTAAGATTTCACATTTTCAGTCATACGTGACACAGGCATTTAGAAATTGTGTGCTTTACATTACCGCACAATAAACACACAACGAAATGCATTGTTTTATTATGATTCAAAATTTGTGCGCGGAACTCTAAAGCGAGCTCATCTCCCTCTACCTCGGAATAAAATTGAAATATTTTTATTTTGTAAAAAATAGAATATTGTTACGCGCGAAGGAGACCGTTTATCACCCTTACGGATGAAGGGGGCCGTTTATTGTAGGTCGCGAAGGTGAGCGCAAGAGCGGTCAGCTGGTTGATCAACTCAGCGTCGTCCTCTTCTCTTTCAACCCGGGACCGCAAGCACGTTCACCGGTCATCGTTCTTCTCACTCACGCGTGCGTGCAACAATATTATAAGTGGCCGACCATAGGCGAAGTCTACCTCACGGTTAGCTCAGCAGCGGTGGTACACGCTGCTGGTTTTAGTATTCAATTTGCAAATTGTTTATTTCACGGGAGTATTCAGTTGTTACCATCGCTATATGATTGTCATCGCAATGAGGCGGAATTCCATCGCAGCTAAACAATAAATAAGACGTCCTTGTTTGAATTAGGCAGCAATAATCAAATTCACATTACCTTACCAAATTTACCGCTGATAGGTGCTCGTAGGGCGCAGAAGGAAAGCGAAATTGAGACGCCCGTCTCTGCGTCTTGCAAACATTTCCCATCGGCGTTCGTGCGGCCGTCGGTGGCGCTTGCGAGCCAGAAAAGGGTCTGTTGCTTGCGAAGCTGTTTCTTTCGAGCAGCCACAATGATATTATTAATCGCCTGTTGTTAAAGCACATGCGTTTTAAGGCTGTCCCCATGTGATTCACCCGTTCGAAACATTGCCCACACATAACGCTTTCGACCACTTGCTAAGAATTTTTTATAAATGCAGTCTTCTATCCAACCAGATTTTATATTACGAGAAAATTAGTCATGTTGTCCCCTCCCTGCTTTATTGCCACTAAAATTGATCTTGGTCGCGTTTCTATTCCTGCTAGGGCAACACATTGTTTTTTGCACCGATCATAAAACAGTCGGAGGGCTGTGGAGTGTTTGCCCACATGGTTCATTGAAAAGTTTCAATTACCCACGTACTTTTAAAGTTGCCTACATATCACCCATAACCTACCCACACTACAAAAACCTACTTCGAACGATGTATATATAACAGATGACAATAAGGAAAAGAAGACGATTAGGATATTGTTTGAAATGCTGAGAGGCAGTGCTGAGAGCCCGAGGGGCTGTACTAGCCCAGGTGCAATCAAATTAATAAAGCCCCTCTAAGCTTCGACACAGATACTTCCTCCCCAAACCAGGAATTGGCCTTCCGCGTCCAGTATTCGGCCACTACGACCCTCATGACTCCTGCAATTAAACCGTGCCCCCAGTCCCCAGGGTGTGGTCCGACATGCAACGCGACAAAGGTTGCTAAGAATATGTGGATCCAGACAGGCCACCACTGGAAATTGAGTTTGGCAACGTTTTACACGCGACCCCTCTCGAGTCCGGCTAGCTTATCAGGGTACTTTGAAGAATTATCAGGCATTGCCTGGGTTGTTACTGACCTTAGTGATGTTCGAAGAACTGGTGTGGCTGAAACTGTGCTAACTGCACGTCATCTGCTACAGAGGTCTTCCAGGTAAGAGAGAATATGGGGTAGGATTTGTAATGCTTTATAATATAATGAACAACATGTATGAATTTTAAAGCACTAATGAGTATACAGGGTGTTTCATTTTAGCTGCACCAAATCTTTAAAAGTAGCCTGTGGCAGATAGCACAATTATAATCCTTGATCTAAACTACGCGATGAGGCGGCCATTACTTCCACGAGAAATAAAAACGCCTAATTGAGTAATTAGCATAATTAGGCTAATTAACTTTTTAATTAATGAGTTTACGGCACATCTTCCAATCTACGAATTATAGCCGCTGAGTTCGCAAGGCGTATCCACTTGGAACGAATTTTCAGGACTGAACCAGTTTCGAGATAATTTTCAAAGTGTCCGACGAAATGCATGGGCCTTCCAGTTAACTTTGTGCTTCAATGCATAAAACAGCGTTTTCCTCAAAAAGTTAACTGGAACGTTGCGTAAGCACAGTAGTCAGCTCTTCAAAGTTAAGTCGAGCTTTCCCGAGAATCTTTCTCAGTGGAAGCTTGATCGTCCTGACCACACGCTCCCACCAGCCGCCCCACCATGGTGCGTTGGGAAGAATGAACTTCCAAGTGATACTCTTCTGGCTCATGTATGCCGTTACGCCCTCTTGGGAATGCAACTTGAAGAGCTTCTCTAAGTCTTTCGACGTCTTCTTAAATGTTCTTGCGTTGTCTGAATAAATAACGCGAGATAGACCCCTTCGCGCTACAAAGCGTCGTAAAGTCATGAGGATGGCTTCTGAGGTCATGCTGGAAACCAGTTCCAGGTGCACTGCTCGTGATGTGGCACATGCGAAGAGCGCTATGTAACATTTTGATTCTCCGGCTTAAGTCACAACAAATAGTAGTCCGGTGAAGTCAACTCCACGTGTCAGTAGGTCAGCAGGATTCGCCTGTCCCGGACAATACTTCCACATAGAAGGATCGCTTTTTTCCCTGATCTCTTTCACTCTGTTCGGCACAAATTGCTTCCACTTCGGTGCGTCACCTTTTATTCATGACAACGTAATTGCGGAATACGACCACATTGTTCAGTGGATCTCAAAGTCAGTAAGGACACTTGAGACGTAATTAAGTAGCCTTGCTCCGATCAAGGCTCATAGAAGCTCCAGCCGTGGCAGTGACGTTGTCTTGATAGGTGCCACACGTGTTTTTGCGATCAGCAACTCGGGCCTCGCTGAGCAGCTCGGTACGATGTAGAGCGCTGCGCCGTATGCCGAAGGGATTGCGTCGCAAGATACGTGAGCCTGTAGCACTCGGAGCGATTTGGTTCCGCTGCCAAGATAACGTGGTATGGAAATATTCTGCAAGACTGGTAGTTGGTGCACCCATTCATGCCATTCTTCTCGCAGATCCTGAGGTAGCTGCTCATTCCAGCCTATTCCACGTGTACACAATTTCCGGAAGAAGATCTTGATGGCAATGGTGAATGGCACAACAAACCCCATTGGGTCGAATATCCGTAGAGCAGCTTGAAGAACTAATCGCTTGGTATCATCTTTTTCTTTCATAAATTCGATAAAGCCCCTCAAAGAAAAAGTGAAAGTATCCGTGTACGGATTCCATGTGATTCCAAGTACCATCAGGCTTGTCTCGTGGACGACAGCCAGTTTTTTGCTTGCCGACTGTTCCTCATGCTCCAATGCGTTAATCAGGTCATCTGAGTTGGTCGTTCATTTCCTTAGCGTCATTCCTGCCTCCTGCATAATCTCTTTGGCTTCGTGGCAGAATTGAAGTGCTTCTTCATCTGACTCTGCTTCAACCACTAAATCATCTACGTAGAATGACTCGCTGAGAAATTTCGCGGTACTGGCTTTGCTTGAAGGTATGCTCTTTAGGTGATGGAGTATAGTTGCCGTCAGTAGAAAGTGGCAACATGTTGCTCCGAATGGCACTCGCGTCATCCTCCACTCTTGAATCTCCTCTTCGGAGAAACGCAGTGCTTTGTTTTTTCTCCAAACCAGAGGAATCGAAAGGCATCTCTATCCTTCTCTGTGATTGAGATCTGAAGCAATGCTTTCTCAATGTCGGCTAGCAGAGCTATACGGTGCGTTCTGAAGCGTAATATTACCTTCACCAGATCCTGCTACAGGTTGTCACCCTTTTCGAGGCATTCATTTACTGAGAAGCACCCTTTGGCGTGCAAAGAAGCGTCAAAAAGTATTCTGACTTTTGTGATTGTTGCGTGCTCTCGAATCACTTCCCTGTGCGGCATGTAATAAACCTTTGTCGGATCCAGGGGTGGCCCTTCAACAATCTCCGCATATCCAGCCCGCAGGTACTCCCGTATGGTATTGTCATACGTCTCCAAAAGTCCTTTCTTGCTCGACAGTCGGGTGATGAGTTTCCAAAGTCTTGTTATTGCAACTTGCTTGTTGTCCGAGAGCTCGACCTCTTCCTTCCAGGGCAACATCACTTCGTATCTTCCGTTCCTAAGAGTGATGGTTTCTTCGAATTTCATCAATAGTGGACTGAGCCTGCTCTCATTATCAACGGTGTCTGATATTCCCACGCTCTCGAGTTCCCAAAATGAGCGGAGGAATTTGCCGCTCTCTTGTACACTCGTCTTCAGTACGCAGACCATGATCCGCGAAGCTGTTATATCTGATGCCATGCAGTTGGCGTTGCCTTGAAACGTCCTCCCTAGCTTGGAGATCATAGCAATCAGTGTCTCATTCCTCTTGCATCGAATGACTTCACCCGTCATCACAGTCCACATTTGGTCGGAACCGATGAGAATGCTTATGCCTGCTTCCCCGACAACGGATTCGTATAGTCGGTGATCAGCGATGTCCTTTCCAGACTTCCGAATTTCTGCAACGAACGGTGAGCTAGTTATACTTGACTCGATATCTTGGCATATGTGTGTAATTTCTATCGCTTTCAAGGCAACTTCCATATCTGAGAACTGGCTCCGCAGATGGAGCTGCACAACACGCCGCTTCTGCGCTGCTGGACTTGACTTGCTTGCAAACGTATTGAGCGCAATGATGGTAGAGCCCACACACTGCAACTTCAGCTGTCGTGATAGCCGTTCTGTGACGACTGTGCGTTGACTGCCTCCGTCTATGACACCTCTGATATATCGACAGGTGACGTCTGTTACCGCCCAAGCTCGGAACGTCTGCAGGAGGACGCTCGTCGATGAATCCGCGATGGTATGCCGACCTTTCCCTAGAGATGCACACATAGTCATGTTTGTGCTTGGATTCCCTGTTGGTATTCTGGCAGTTGTTCTGCCGGTTTGCCGTGTCTTCTGGCTTACTTTTTGCGGATCATACACACTCGTCGCATGACGTCCTTGGCAGGTAGAGCACGTAATCTTGCGTCTACAATCACCCGCCCTGTGACCTTTAGTCGTGCATCGAAAGCACCTCATGTCTCCTGATAAAATTTGATTCTTTTGCGATAGTGTGAGATGAAGTGCGCAGCCTTTCGTGGAATGTTGACTCGATTTACAAAACACATAGTTCTCAGCTACTTTCATAGTGTTGTTGTGGAGAACTGAAGACGTGGGTTTCGAGCCCCGAAAATGGCGAGATGTGTTTGGCGCATTCTGTCATCCTGGATTCGCAAACTGGCTTTTCTCTAAGCTCTCCAACTCGATGGACAGGAAATTTAATAGGCGTTCCAGCTCCGTGATAGACACTCCATTACTGCTACGCTTGTCGTCTGAATGGCGCAAGACCGGTGGTACTGTACCACTATATCGTGTGGTAAAGCCTGCTGCAACAGGTCACACAGAATTGTGGAAAAGGACGCCTTGCGAGACTGTGCTGAGATTGATTCAACAGCCACGTAGCTGAACAGAACCAAGGTAATTTGTAGGAAGTTATAGGAAGTTATAGCTAGGTCATGATTCGCACGAGGGTACATTTAAACGGAGGAGTAGAGATCAGGTTTGTCTTGGCAAGGCTCGATGTCAGCTACTTCGGCGCGTAGCAAAAGCAAAACAAATGTTTATCGCTACGTTCAAGTAATAGTGCAAGCCAAATAAAACATGCAAAGCACTTACTTTATACGGAAAATAACATCGCTCGGTATGCTACCGAGTGTCAGTTTTCTGCAGTAAATCCGAGCTTAGAACGACCCAACGCAGCTACGCGGCCGTTGGGGCGTGCGGGCGTACGGAGAGCGACGCTGAAGCTTGTTTGCACACCTTCCTCCGGTAACTGGCTCAACGCTCACCGGGAATCCGGTAACACGCTCACGGGGCGACTTACCGGACAAGCTAAATTTCTCTATTATTGCGATAGCAATTATATGGACACTCAAAAGCAGATTTCTGCCGTCGGCGTCGCCGTCGCCGTCGCCGTCGCCGTGAGGTTCCGTATGACGTCAATGGAGATGAAATCGTGGCCGCGCGCCGCCGAACGCTGTATGTGCGAGTGAAAGGGCGCGAGGGACGCGCTCTTTCACGGGGAGTGAACGCACGGCGGAGAACAAACGCGCGTTCTGCGCCGTGCTTCCTTAAGGGCTGCATAAGTAGGCGTCTCTTTCCTCCTTTACAATCACCATATATGTAGAGCAAACGCGCCTTCTTCCGATGCGCGAGAGGCCATGGGGGAGGGGGGGAAGGGGGAGGGAAGGGAGGCGACGTTTAGCTGCGGCACCAAGTGCCTATTTATATCAGAGGCTCCGGCAACAGTCACCAACGCCGCACGCATTTTGAGCGAACGCGGGCAAAACGCCGACGGCGTCGACAACAGTTTTGCGTGTTGCCGGTGCTGCTGCATGTCCAAGTTTACACAGCTGATAAAGCTAATATCATTACTCCGTATAGCTCTCTACAAATTTGCTATCGCAATTGATGCTTCACCTTTCAGGTGAAACTGCGACAACTTTAGTTTCATCCGCACTTTCCTTGCTGCTTGTACCCACGGCGTTCCGTTTTCAACAGCGGCCGGGCGGCTGCTTGCCGAACCGCGATTCAAAGATTTCAATGCGGTTTCAAGGAGGTTGCCGACGCCGACAGCATTTTTTCGTGGCGGCAACCTCAAGAAAGGAGAGCGTCTGCTTCCGCACGTGTATGGCGTTGAACAAATTGTGGACGGTGATGCGACAGTGAAAGCCAAGTGCGTGTCGCAGGCGTCCGACAAGATAGTACACGACGTCGACTTAGGGTTATACACCAAGTTGATTAATTTAGTCGCTTTCATTTCGGTATGTTGCAGTCACAAAGCGTTCATGCATGCTTTCAGATACGTGCAAAGACGGTAATGATTCCCGTTGGTTTCGTTGTTAGCTGGGCGCGCCACATGGCAGCTATCATTTTGGCTCCTAGGGAGTGTCATCAGTGCTGTGAGCACAGAAAGAACACACGCATTAGGTACTAATAAGCATGACACTATACTAACCAGAAAGACCCTCTTCCCATCTTCAGCGACGTGGCCTAACTCATAGCTCATTATACCCGCTCAGCCTTAGGTTCAGGCAAATCGCAAATTAAGATGTTTTGGAAAACTGCACACGCCTTTATTATGCGGTGATTAGGAGATGCTAGTGCCTGTAACGTGTGCTGCCTACTTCTTGTCACATAACATCACTGTATGGCACGAACAGAATTGCATTATTATAACGCTAAAGCAGTTTCCTTCCCAGAGTACACAAACGCCCAGAGCGCACCAGCCAAAATAGACATCTACACAAAGTTACCAATGTAAGTACTACATATGCGTATAATACATTATAGCATGCTGCATAAATGTTTGGAGATAAATGTTGCAGTATAAATGTCAATGCAGATGTTAGAGTCATTGCAACTCGTTGCATTAGTGAGCAAGGTATGTTTCGGTTGCTCATGAGGAATGGCTCGAACAGACGGCTCCGCGAAATGATCCCAGACCGCGGTAGCCAGCGATTACCTTAGGACCAGCAGAACGAGCGCAAGAATTAGCGATACATGCCTCATCGAAGCAAATATAGTTTCTCGTCGGGCGAATGCCCCCGCTGCAGCTAAAGTAAGCTCGCACCGATGGCCGGCTACTACACGAAACGAAAATTAAATGACAGGAAGAGTGGAGTAGGAAGAATTTGCAAGGTGACAATTACCTTAAAGCATGCTTGGATATTGTGAGCCTAGAAAGCATGGCCAAGCCACAAATATAACGAGCACGTCTCGAGCGGCTGCTTTCCAATCTGCCGCTTACCGACACACACGACGACCGTGGCTTGCATTAAATATAGATAGCTACCACACAAAAGACAAATAGCGCGCGGCCCCTTTCGTTACCTGCAAAACTAGTAATTTAAGTTGCAGTGTTAACGGAAATAATTCTCTTGAGCTCGTCCTTGCCGATTACGAGTGAGTGCACAGTACAATCAATTAAATTCGAGGTTCCACGTGTGAAAACAACAAAATCAATGGGGGGGTCTCAGGAATAATTTTGACCACCAGGGTTTCCTTAACATGCACAAAAATCTAAGTACAGGGCAACAAGGGTGTTCTTGCATTTCGCCTCAATCAAAATGAGGCCGCCTTGGCCAGGCATCGAGCTCGCGTCGTCAAGTTTAGCGACGCAACACGTATGCATTTACCGCTAAGCTAACACGGCGGATGTCACTGTATGATTCAACTACGCGACACGACTAAACAAACGGGCATGCGCTAAAACAGGCAGATTACTATTGCGTTTTTATTAAGCGGCCGTGATTGTGCACGCGAATGCGGAAGTATGTGAGTTAATTGACACGGGGCACTGCAGTTATCCATGCATGTCATCTGTCCTTCTCGTACACCTCCCCTGAAGTCTGAAGAACTTTCCACCTTTCGTGTTTTCGAGGCTGTTGTGGTAATCAACAACACCGCAGTATTGCGTGCCATCTTTCCTGGTTGATGGGGTCGCGCTCGCCATCGCGAAAACAACGCGCAAGAGCGCTCACGCCGTAAAGAACACGGGTGCACGCTGGCACAGCGACGACCTTCGACACTTCCATCGGTCCGCTAGGGGAGCATTCGGCGCTGCTGCTCCGCGGGTAAGCTTTAGGCTGCCTCGTCCATAGCCGAGCGGCAGACATGACCCGCGAATGGAGGCTTAATCCCTGCTGTGCAGCGAGTTGCAAGCCACCGTCGAAGGTGGGTCAGCGCGCCTGTTCTGGTCTTGCGTGCCGAAAACTCTGAGGGCAGCGGAGGCACAACGTCAAAGAAAGTTGTGTTGTGATCCAGCCTTCTTGATCGCAGATCGCGCCAACGTAATTAAGGCAGCTGCAGGGCCCACGTAGAAGGCTCATTGAAGTCGCATATTGATATTGCACCTTGTGCAGCATGATTTATTAATAGAAATATTGTAATGGTATGGTACTGACTCCACTGTCATTATTTAGATACAACATTATCTTCAGTTTATCTGCAGGTTTAGGGTTATTAACGGTGAGAAATCGATTTATTCTTTTAATTTCGTCCCCCCTCTGTGACAAACCGGAAGTCGGTCCCTAACCGGAAGTTGCTGGCAATAAACAAGACTGTCACTCGGTGCTCGTGCCACTAATAATATAAATTATTGCGTAACATTGCAAGTTGAGATAGACAGGATTACACGGCGGTGTGCAACATGGAATTTGAACCTTAACGAAAGAAATAACGCACGTGCATTTTTCTAAAAAAAAAAGAAGAACCAATTTCACTCTATTGAGTATAATAATGGGCTGCAACTGTTCACTGTTTCAGAATTTCAATATTTGTGAGTGCATTTCACAACTGATTTATCTTGAACACTTCACATTGATCACATTAGTGCCAAAGCATCTCGTGTTCTAGGTTCCCCTGATTAGGCCGCAAAGACAAGTATACTTCTCTCGTGCTAACACCAAGTAGCTGTTTCAGACAGCCGCCAAGTGTAATGATTATGACTGCGATTTCCATACTATGACACAACCTACAACAGGAGTTCGACAATGAAACTAGTCCTTGTGATAAATATTGTTGATGCTTTCCCTGCTAAGACACATACCCACAACGTGCCATTGGCCATGAAGCGGTCGTTACATATACTGCCACCTACTATCTTTTCTGAGCTGATCGCCGTGTGTTGATGGTGATTTCACTTTCCATTCTATAGCACACACTCAAAACAGGCGATTGGTGGAGCATTGGCCAGTACTTTTAAAATAAACAAGAAATGAAGAAATGAGAGCCAATATGAATTTTGTCACAATGTATAGCACGGGTGCGCAAGTGCGCACGCGCGCGCCTCTTTCCTTCGCGTTAAAGACGCAGGAACAAAATTAGCAAGGAAGGAAGGAAGGATGAAAAACAAGAGGAGAAAGAGAGATGTTAATCAAGTTCAGTGTCCGGTTGGCTACTCTGCACAAGAGGACGGGGTAAGCAGAAAAGATCCGAAAACAAGAGAAGATTAAAAAAAATAAAATAAAAATAAAAAGGAATGCATCAGTCCGCACATTCTACAGTTTTTCACTAAGTCCTGTTTCTTTTAAAAAGCGTACTAGCGCTTTTAAAGCAGTCGGCTGGAACCAGGGACTAAAAATTCTGGCTTCCGTAAGCAGGGACGGCTGGCAATCTTGATGAGTGTGGCGCTGATGACTTTCCTTTGTGCACTAAAACGACGACAATCACACAGAAGATGTGCCTACATCTTCTGCAGTCTGCACCCGCAAACTTAACAATCTGAGCAAATTTACAGCAATTCAAAAGCGCGGCAAGAAAGCTTCGCTTCACATTTATTTCAACATCTGCGTTAGATCTGCCCAATTTTTTTATCCCACAGCAACAAGCACTTTCAAAAGCATTGTACAAGGATGCGATGCGAAAGCAGGTGCGTAGAACGAGAGCACGAGCGCTCGCACAGCGGCTGGCGACGCCACTAAAATGAACAAGTCACCAGCACAATCCCACACTGATACAAAGCAAGACGCATGTGTGGAAGGGTATTGTTGGGAGAAAGTGCGATTGCAATGTATGAACAACGAAACAATAACAGCTAGGATTCGCTGCCTGACAGAAGAAAAGATGGCTGAAGAACAGTGCTTTTAGCAAGTTACAGCCTGTGGAAAGGCTGACAGTGTTTTTCCAAGATATTTAGTGCGTTCCGCCAATTGGAAAATTACCATGTGAAATGCAAGTCAGTATGAAAAACTGCAGCTTCAGATATCTTACAGCGAAGTTGTGTACCTCTCGTTGGTCGGAAAATTTCGTGGCGTAAACACAAAACTATATACCCCATACCAGCGGTGCGATAGCTTCGCCGAGCGTGGAGAGAGCAGAGCTGATAGAGAGTGAAAGAGAGTGAAAGCAAAGTATAAAAATAGCATCGCGCAACATAGCGAATTCGAGGTGGAGAGGAGGAGTGAAGGCATGTGGCAGTGGGACGCCTAGAGCTGCTGCTGACGCCGATCGCGTTTCCCTGTGTTCGCGCCGAACGCGCCTGGGGACCGTGGCTGCAACCGCTGCCTCTGGCGTGACTCGGTAGGTTTTGACCAGGCAACTTGACACTTCCTTGACACTTCCGTAGTTGCTTTCGAAACACTGAAGCGAGAGCTAGGGAAGCTGAAACCAAACGTCGCAGAAGAGAGCATCCCGAGTTTAGATTGAGGGAAGCCGAGAGTTCGTGCAGGCTAAGAAATGCAGATCCGGTAGCCTGGGAATGAGGCCGGTTGAATTCATCGCGATACTACACAGAACATCACGATGGAATCCTGAGCGTCAGGAAACTAAGTGTGTGGTTTGCCACTACTTTACTAGGCTTTCCCCAGCTTCGCTAGTCTCTGGTGTTTGCGGTAGTAGAGCCACGCATAATTTTTACTGCAAAGCTGTATACCTCTTGTTGGTCGCAAAATTTCTTGGCGCAAACACAAAACCCCAGGTTAACCATTAAAGGCAAGCGGCATCTCTGTCTCTGCAATCAGACAAACAGCATATATATATATATATATATATATATATATATATATATATATATACTTATTGTACCGGAGCACATCGGCACCAGCTCTGTACCAGCCAGTGTGGAAGAAGACGTTGACGATCGTGTGGTTCACGCTATGTCGGTTTTCAACGAGCCAGCTTGTTTTAACTGTCAAGCTTCGTCAAGTCTACCTGCCGAATTCTCTTGTCACATTTGGTGGATGTGTTGGGTCGTTCCTTTCAGCGTCCTGGAACTCTGCAGCCATACGCTACCATCTGCATTCGCTACGACCGAGGACGCCGGCACCTCCTGAGCTGCCCCTGCTCCCACACCTGTCGTGTGCTCTGGGGTGCTTCGCAGCGTGACCCTCCAGTCTTCAGTGGCACTGATGGTCACGACGTGGAAGACTGGCTGGCCGAGTATGAACGTGTTAGCGCACAGAACAAGTGCGATGACCACGACAAGCTGACTTACGCCATCTTTTACCTTGCCGACGTGGCCAACCTGTGGTTCAAGAACCACGAAGCTGATTTTACCACCTGATCAGCGTTCAAAGAGACCCTCGTTTCGTTTTTGGGGCGGCCAGCGATGCGCAAGCATCGCGCTGAACACAGCCTCCGCGGACAATCTCAACAAATTGGTCAGACCTTCACAAGCTACATTGAGGATATCATCGGCCTCTGTAGGCGGGTGATCGCGTCCATGTCGGAACCTGACAGAATCAAACACAAAATGAAACGCATAGACGATGACGCCTTTCATATGCTCGTGGCCAAAAACCCACAGAGTGTTACTCAGGTTATTGAACTTTGCCAAAGTTTGACGAACGGCGAAAACAGCGCATCACCACACGTCACCCTGGAATGCAATCGACTGACCTTTCAGCTTTGGCTCCCAGCAGCGCTTGTATTGACTACACCTCCTTGCTGCCTCAAATTCAGCAATACGTACGCGAGGAAGTGGCACGTCATCTCTCTCTTTTGGCGTCGGTCACCGAGCCTCTCCCCACACTGGACCAGTCGCTTCGTCGGGTTATCCAGACGCAAGTTGCTGAGGCCGTGCCGTCTCTTGCTCCACCGCCGCAAGTTGCGGCACCGCTACAAGTTACGGCGCCGTTCAATTATGCTGAGGCCCTTACATGATCTCATGCACAACCGACGCCAGTACCATCCAGCCCAGCCACCAACTTCTACACGCCGCCAAGTCCTGCACGGCCGGTTTGCGTACCGTTCTCGCATCCAAGACCACCTATCAAGCCCTGGCGCACTCCGGACAACCGGCAAGTGTGCTACGCTTGCGGTATTCCGGGACATGTTGCGTGCCTCTGTTGCCGCCGCGGACTCTATTTTCGCGATTCCGCTCCCAACCTTGGCTATGTCCCACAACAAGCTACACACCGTCTTACATCTGACGCAACGGACTCGTATGCCCGTCGCCCCG
This sequence comes from Dermacentor silvarum, assembly GCF_013339745.2. Lineage (NCBI taxonomy): Eukaryota > Metazoa > Arthropoda > Arachnida > Ixodida > Ixodidae > Dermacentor > Dermacentor silvarum. The sequence goes on from NC_051156.1 coordinate 162,787,172, forward strand.
CCTTCAATTCACGCCGATCTCCTTCTCCCCGCCGCCGCACCCTTTCCCCCATGATTCGCCGTTCCAACCATGCCCAGGAGGAAAACTAACAGCCGCAGTTCCCGAGGCAAGAAATGCGCCGTCGTCGAAATTTGCAAGGCCTCTTCTTTCGCCGCCTAACGAGATTGTAGTGTTTCTAGATGGTGTCGCGACGAACTCTCTTGTCGACACAGGAGCAGCTGTTTGTGTGATTAGTGAATTTCTATACCGCAAACTGAACAAAGTGACGACTCCGCCTTTTTGATATTTCGCTACGCGCAGCGAGCTCGCAGTACGTCAAGCCTTCGGCCACCTGCACCACTCGTGTTTTAATTCAAGATGCGCTCTACGTTGTCGAATTTGTCGTCCTTTCTCATGCGTCGCATGACGTTATCCTGGGCTGAGACTTCCTTTCCGCGCATCATGCAGTTGTCGACTGCGCTCGTGCACAACTCGCCTTGTCTCAGTTCTGTACCACAACCGTCGATAACCCTCGCCCGTCTGCTAAAGTGGTTGTCGCTGCTGACGTCGTCATCCCTGCTTTCTCTGTCGCCTTAGTGTGCGTCATCTGTGACGAAATCCCCAATTCCACTGTATTTTTTTGCACCGCCTGAGGAATGTGGGCGTCACTGGAAACTTGTTTTACCGTTTGCAGTCGTCACACTTGATGATGATTCCAGTGCCGTTTACGCGTGCAATCCGTTTCCCTGCCCTTCAAGTCTATTACATGGCGAATCTGTTGGGCGTCTCGATACTTTTGATGTTATCTTTCCGTTTTATTCGCCTTGCGATACCACCCCACTGCCTATCGATGCCGTCACTTCTGCCGCCACTCCCGCCACTCCCGCCTCCCCCGACCACGATGTCTTGTTGCGCAGCGTCGATAATGCGCTCCCGTAAACTCAGCGCAATGAGCTCATTCAACTACTTGACCGTTTTCAGGCTTCTTTCGACCTCGGCCAACTTTGTTTAGGGCGCACGTCAGCGGTTGTTCACCTTATTGACACCAGTCGCCATGCTCCACTGCGTCAGCGTCCCTACCGAGTGTACCAAGCCGAACACCGCATCATTAGTGAAAAAGTCGATGACATGCTGCAACGTGGCGTGATCCAGCAATCACACAGTCCTCGGGCTTCTTCGGTCGTACTGGTACGCAAAACAGACGGCTCAATCAGCTTTTTCGTGTATTATACGGATGACTAAACAAGATCACACGTAAGGATGTTTATCCTCTACCACTAATGGACGATGCCCTCGATTGTCTACAAGGTGCCAAATTTTTCTCTTACCTGGATCTTCGACCAGGATACTGCAGGGCCAGTGCCGATGGCTGAAGCGGACCGTCCGAAAACGGCTTTTGTGACCCCTGACGGGTTCTACGAATTTAATGTGATGCCCTTCAGCCTGTGCAACGCGCCTGCTGCTTTCGAGCGGATGATGGACACTATCCTCCGGGGACTTAAGTGGCGTACCTGTCTGTGCTACTTAGGCGACATAGTTGTCTTTTCTCCCAATTTTGAATCTCATCTTGATCGCCACGAGCAAGTTCTTGAGTGTCTCACGGCCGCCGGTTTGCAATTAAACTTGAAAAAATGTCATTTTGGTGCCAGACAGCTTACGAGTCTAGGCCACGTCGTTTCACAAGAGGGAATCCTGCCAGACCCTGCCAAACTGCGTGCCGTTGCCGAGTTTCCCAAGCCAACCTCTCTGAACGAGCTCAGTATACCTTCATCGGCTTGTGCTCTTATTTTTGGCGTTACATGCGTAATTTCACCTCTATTATCGGTCCCTCGACTCAGCTACTTGCCAGCAGCGCTCACCTCCCAGCGTGGACTCCCGATTGTGACGAGTCATTTACGCCGCTCCGCCGACTCCGTACGTCTCCTCCAGTACTACGCCACTTCGATCCCAATGCGCCAACTGAAATTCACACGGACGCTAGCGGTGTCGGTCTTGGTGCCATTCTCGCCCAACGCAAAGACGGCTATGACGAGTATGTCGTTGCGTATGGCAGCCGTACCCTAACAAAGACAGAGTAAAACTATTCTGTAACGGAAAAAGAATGTTTGGCAATTATTTGGGCGATCGGCAAATTCCATACTTACCTTTACGGACGCCAGTTTGACGTTGTGACTGACCACCATGCCTTATGCTGGTTGTCATCTATGAAAGGCCCCACTGGCCGCCTCGCTCGTTGGGCTATACGACTTCAAGAGTATGACATACGTGTCATTTATTGCTCGGGACGCAAACATTCAGGCGCTGATGCCCTATCCAGTTCTCCGCTGCCTCCTGACCTACTTTGCTTATAAACTTCCACCTGCGATTCGTCGTCCCTCAGCATCTCCGACATGCCGGCCGAGCAACGCAAGGATCCCTGGATCGCTTCTCTGCTTGACGTTCTCTCTCACCGTTCGCTTGAAACTGTTTCACGCGCAATTTGTCGCCTAGCGCAACACTTTGTCGTTCGTGAGGGCTTGTTGTACCACCGCAATGACCGAACCGATGGCCGCAGGTGGCTGCTTGTTATGCGGCGTCATCTGCGCTCGGACATATGCGCCGCCTTCGATGCCAATCCTCAAAGCGGCCATGCTGGCGTATTCAAACCCTACTCCCGCCAACGCCTGACGTATTACTGGCGCGGCATGTATCGATACATTCGCCAGTACGCGCGGTCGTGCCTTTCGTGTCAACGCCGCAAGACTCCCCCTCATAGCACCGCGGGACCTCTTCAACCTTTAGCGTGCCCTGTGCAACCATTTGACCGTGTTGGCATTGATCTTTACGATCCACTCCCGAACACTCCTGCAGGCAACCGGTGGATCATTCTCGCCATCGACCATCTCACACGGTATGCTGAAACATCTGCGCTGCCAGCTGCCACCGCGATAGACGTTGCTCGCTTACTTCTTCGCCACCTCATTTTGCGACACGGTGCGCCCCGTGAATTATTAAGCGATCGTGGCCACGTATTTCTCTCAAGCGCTATCGAGGCACTGCTCCAAGAATGCCGCATTGTTCACCGCACCACCTCTGCATACCATCCTCAAACCAATGGCATGACGGAGCGTTTCAACCGTACCCTTGAAAATCTGCTTGCGATGTACGTGTCCGATGATCACTCCAATTGGGACCAGGTGCTGCCTTTCCTCGCGTACCCCTATAACTCTGCGCTACAAACTACCACCGGCTTCTCTCCTTTCTTTCTTCAATATGGACATGAACCATCATGTTCCATGGACACCATTCTCCCCTACCGACCCGATGTTTCTGAAGCCACGCCTGTTTCCGAAGCGGCTGCTTATGCTGAAGACTGTCGTCAACTGGCTCGCTTGTTTACCGCGCAAGACCAATCTCACCAAAAATCTCGCCATGACGAATCCGCATCTAGTGCTCGCTATTCCCCAGGAATGCTAGTTTGGCTCTGGGTCCCGTCCACTACTCCCGGCCTTTCGACTAAGCTTCTCTCGAATTACTATGGTCCCTACCGAGTAGTAGAGCAAACGTCTCCCGTGAACTACGTCATCGAGCCGCTCAAGCCATCTTCCGACCACCGCTGCCGAGGGCGTGAAACAGTTCACGTCGCATGGCTGAAACCGTGCTACGACCCTCCTGTGCTGTCATTCCCCTAAGTCGCCAGGTTGGCTCCTTTCTGCGTGGGTAGTGATTGTACCGGAGCACATCGGCACCAGCTCTCTGGCAGCCAGTGTGGAAGAAGACGTTGACGATCGTGTGGTTCGCGCTAGGTCGCTTTTCAACGAGCCAGCTTGTTTTAACCGTCAAGCTTTGTCAAGTCTACCTGCCGAATACTCTTGTCACAATATATATAAATACATAATTAGTGACGCGTCACCACACTTTCATACATAAAACGGAGACCCGTCTAGCAAGTCATTCAGGTCATTCTAAGACTGCCTTGGGCAGCTAGACCACCGAAATGAAACAGATTAGACAAACAGCCTGAATACCATGCTCGACCATGTGTGGTGTTTGATACAGCTTCGCTGGACATTCACGTTCGAAAGGCGGGATGGCGGCCAATTTTTTTTTTTTTTTTTTTTTTTTTGGGGGGGGGGGGTCCTAAGGCTTCTGCACCTGCTTTAGAAGAAGCTGCGAGGACATCATTTCATTGTTCTCTTCGCCCATTTTCTGCTCGAGCTCATTGTCTTGGTTATTGATAGACAACATATAATACGATATATATATATATATATATATATATATTGTATTATATATAGAATTTACATTTCTTTCCCTCTATATCTTTAATATTGTGAAAAATGGTATATGAGCTGCCGCTGCACTCGGCATGAAGCCACCTGTAACAATTCTCGCTACCAAAAGCAAAAACATTATTACCACACATATGTGAGAATAATGTTGGCTGCGCATGTACATATTACGTATGCAACAGAATTGTTTCTCTGCAGCTTTAGTGGGGGTAGATAGCACGGAGAAAGTATATAAAAATTTTCCAGGTACCATTCTATGATTTTTTTTTTTTTTTGTCGTAAGGCGTCTGCACCTGCTTTCCAAGAAGCTGTGAGGACTTTAATTCATTTTTCTCATCTCAGCACCCGTTTTCTTTTCTAGCTGATTGTCTAGATTAATTCTGTGCAACATTTAATACTATATATATATATATATATATATATATATAAGGTATATATAGAATTTACATAAATTTCTCTCTATATCTATGATATTGTGAACAATGATAAATATGAGCTGCCGCTGCACTAAGCATGACGCCACCTGTGACAACTGTTTCTACCAGAAAAAAACAAATATTACCATACATATATGAGTATAATGTTGCGTGCGCACATACATATTACGTATGCAACAACATTGTTTCCCTGTAGCTTTAGCAATGGCAGATATTACGGACAAAAGTGTATAAAAGCTTTCCAGGTACCATTTGGTGAGACAAGACGAACACTTACTGTCGCCTAAGGATGTCTGCTTCTAAGATTCTGACTTTCGGTTTCCTAACCGTTTTAGTCTTCCACATGTAAGTACATCATTAAACGACTTTACACTACATAACTGAGAGCTTACTAGCCCATAGTGACTGGCTGCCTATAGACTCAATAATTTCCTTAGCCTTTCAGGATAGTTCACGCACTTTTCAGTATCTATCTATCTATCTATCTATCTATCTATCTATCTATCATTGTCTCAAGCAGTGTTTCCCCCAACCGAAGTCGCAGAGTGGTCCACGTTTTTTTTTATTTTGATAAAGAATCGAACTGCTGTGAAGAGGGAATCGGGTTCTAAGCGTCGCAGCAAATCAACTATTTGAGTTTATGACACAGGGCACGGCCACTGGCAAAAAAAATGAAGGACGCTCAAGCTTCGCCTTTAAGAGTAGAACGAGACAGCGTTATTGGGACCCGTTCGCATGGCATCGTTCGCATACGGCAAGTAGGCTTCATTCACTGCAGCACTGAACGTGGGAAAGCCAGCTTACAAAGACCAAGCTTACACCGATCCCCTTAAAGTCGGCTTCACTTTTAAACTGAAATGAATTGCTGGAAAGACGTTTTTCCAGGGGCAATATAAGTGGTCTTATATTAACTAGACATGCAGCAGCACCAGCAACGCGCGGAACTGTTGTCGACGCCATCGCCGTTATGCCCGCGTTCGCACCGAACGCGCGCGGCGTTGGTGACTTACCAGGGCCTCTGGGGGTGGGTCGGAGGTTTTCGATGAGATCAGAACGGGAAATTCGTCGAGCAGCGTCGGAAGTCGTTACGACCTTCTTGCCTCGCAACTTTTTATATAATTACGCATTTAGAGCCCCAGCTAAACGTCGCCTCCCCTCCCATCCTCCCTCATCCCGTCCCCCCACGGCCTTTCGTGCGACGGAAGAAGTCGCGTTTGCTCTCTCTCTCCCTCTTTCTCTCTCTCTATATATATATATGTATATATATATATGGTGATTGCAAAGGAGGAAAGAGACGCTTAATTCTGCAGCCCATCAGGGAGCACAGTGCAGAACGCGCGTTTGTTCTCCGCCGTGCGTTCGCTCCCCGTGAAAGCGCGCGTTCCTCGCGCCCTTTGCCTCGCACATACAGCGTCCGGCGTGCGGCGACTATTTCACCGCCGTTGACGTCATACGGAACCTCACGGCGACGGTGACGACGACGGCAGAAATCCTCTTTGAGTGTCCATATAATTGCCATCGCAATAAAAAAGGTGCGGCCTGCCGCGTCGAGCGTGCTGCAATGGGAGCAAACGTGACAGCCGTGGTTGCATTGTCGGCGGCTTGTTTCGGCCGAACAGCGCTAGCCATCGGCGATTGAACCCGTCGGCTTGCACGCGTGACGGCGTTCCGAGCCTACATGCAAGCTCTGTTTTCCAGCGCTTGCATGTTGGCTCCTTATCAGCCCCCGACGTGAAACTCCGCGGCGGATCACACCATTTTCGATGTAAGCGGCAGGCCGCACTGGGTATGCGCTGCTCGAAAAGGAACTTCTTGCACGGGAACTTGACTCACTATACTAAGTTTCAGTAGTGTTCTGAAGCACTGCGGAAGCGACAGGCTTCTTTGACCAATCAGGGGGAGGGGGGGGGCGAAGACTACTTAAAGGTGACCTGTGCCCTGCCGTCGGCTAGCAGTGAGCGGGTACAGTGCTGGAGGGGAAACATCTACTAAAGTAGACATAAAAGAGTCGAGGAGGTGGCTGTAAGGCATCACCTGGTAGCCACCCCTCACTAAGCCAAATTAAAAAAAAAAGTTGTTTCCTCCTCCTCCTGCGCACATCGGACTGATGGATTTTGGTTTAGCCTAGCCATTTGCAGCTTCGCTGTAATATTCTTTCCACATTCGCTCTGTCACCAAAATCAGCGTGCTCATTCAAGATAAGTAGAGATACAGAGGTGTGGAGGGTTGCAGAGACGGCGGGAGGGGTGGGTACAAAAAAATTTCGAGGATGCTTAAGCTTCGCCTAGAAGAGTGGAATGCGATTGCATTCAAAAATACATCACTGCTTCTCACGCTTCCCGGCAACTGCAGCTTATGTAACCGTAATGTTTGCCCGAAAAAAGCTGGCGGCAAACGCTATGCACGAAAGCGAGCTTCTTGTTTTTTTTTTTTTTTTTTTTTTTTGATGGTGTTGAAAGAAACCGAGCGGGCCGCGCCGCTCGTACACTAAGACCTCAAACAGCAGCCGGAAAACGCTATCACGTTAACGAGGGTAGTGTTTGAGTTCCCGCGTAAGAGAATTTTGTTCTCTCGTATATTCAAATTACCATCCGACGCTTTCATGTCAGTAGGTTGCGTGTGAGTAGTACTTTGCCAATTTTATGAAGCATTTTACTTCGAGAGATTCAATTAGTTCAGTAACGCCTCTGCGCCGCGCGGATGGCCTGCGTGGATCGGGATGCTTGGTTTGAGTTGATTTTCTTGGCCGGAGACGGCGACGCCGACACAGGCTTTTCTGCGACACGGCACCTTCAACGCTATCTCGTTAAAGAAGCACTCGGCCAGCGTGTCGCACGGGATGGTGGCGCCATCTCTTGATCCCTCTTGCAACGTCCACTTGTACATGGTGCGCTCGCTGACATTCTTAAGCGCAGGTGTTTTCTCAATTATAATTCCTGCACGTTTACCACACTCCATCCGCAGTGTTCCAAGCTTTGTCGACGCCAACTTATTTCTTCCGTTCCCGTAAAAGAGCAGCTTGGAAAGATAGCACGCAAGCGAGTCAGCGGATGTCTTTTTTTTGTGATAGCAATTAAACGGTCACTCTAGGCGCAGTTCAGCCGTCGTCGCCATCGCAGTGAGGTCCCGTTTAAAGTCCAACGGCGATAAAATCGTCGCCGCGCGCCGTATGCTGTATGTGGAAGTAAAAGCCTGCGAGGGTGAGTCGGCGACCGGCTAAATCTCGTGCACGCAAGGGAAGAAAGCGGGGAGGAAGCACGCCGTCTTCCGTCGCGCGCAACGCTCCGGGGGAAAGGTAGCGAGGGAGAGGGGGGTTCTAATCCGGGCGGCAGAGAAAACAGCGCATGGCGGACTGTTTCCCCGAGGCAGATGGCTTTCAACATACAGCGGCTCGCGCGGCCGCCGGCGCTGCCTGAAATAGAGCGCCCCCCCCCCCTCCCCCCCCCCCCTTCCCTATCCTCCCCACGGCACCTTTCGTATTAGGCGGACCCACGTCCTACGTAGCTGTGCATTCGCGGCTTAGTTCGCGTTGATGCGAAATGTAGCACAAAGAAAAATTCGCTCTTCCTCACTCCAGCATTTTGACGGCAAGCTTCCGCGGTCATCCAGTGAGATGTGTTGGAGTTTGCTTTTGCGCGCGTGACACCACGCTTGTTTACTGAGGTAATATGCATGCCTGTGTTTACAATCTTATACTGCCGATAAGTCTAATATCCTCAACTTCCTATAGATGCGCACTAATTTGCTATTGCAATCGATGTTTCGCCTTTCGAACGAAAGTGCGACATTTTTTTGTGCACAACGAAGCGCTACCCAGGAGGGAGTCCTCCGCTGCGATGTGGCTGGGCTCACTGCACGTATAAATTTAGCTACTGTCAAATAATTTATTTCTTTGTACTTTTTACATCCAAAATATTGTGGAGAACTCTATTTTAAGTACCATAAAGAACCTCAATAAATATCTTTTTAGAGAACGAAGTAAAAATTGGAGGACGCTTAAGCTTCACCTTTAAGAGTCTATGGAACGCGATAGCGTTATCGGGCCCCGTTCGCATCGCATTTTTCTTTCAGTGATCTTAACTGCAGCACAGAACGTGAGAAAGCTTGCTTACAAAGACTAAGATTACACTGATCCCCTTAAAGTCCACTCCACTTTTTAACAGAAATGCATTGCTGGGAAGACGTTTTTCCAGGGGCAATATACGTCGTCCTATACTAAAATGTGAAGGCCCTAACACCTTTTTTTATTTTTTTATTAATTGTTTGCTTTTGCTCCGACGCGCGCGCGTGTTCAAAACGCATTAGGCAAGCGAAGTCCCAATTTGACCTGTGGAGGATGCGAGAGCTATCTGGATGGCATTTTGGCACCCGAGCGCGCCGGTGTTGGTATGGTAGAAATGCTGGAAAAAGGGTTTGTGTTTAAGTTTCCGCGTAACAGAATTATATTTTCTCGTACATTCAAATTACAATCCGACGTCACCATGTCTGTAAGTTGTGGTAAAGTCGTACTATACCATTTTTTGGCGGATTTCAATGTGAGAAATTCAATTTTTGTTCACCAAAACCTTGCACCACGTGGAGGGCCGGCGTGGTCGGTGTGGTTCGGGATGATTCGGGTGGTCGGGGTGGTTCGCCGACGCCGATGCCGGATTTTCTGCGACACAGGGCCCTTAAGGCTCTCGATCGCGTTAAAAGTGCGCAATAACCACCCTGCGACCTTCAGATAAGCTTCTAGGAAAACACCTGCCGACAAGACCACTTATGAAGGTCATTTAGTCGTCTAGTAGATTCCGAACTATAGCCCTTCAAATTGCTACGCAAGAGTCTGCACTCTCAAGTCGTGTAGTGTTGGTTCTTCTGTGCAGAGCTACTGAAACAAAGTATATAAGCTATGTTCCACTGGGTATGTGCCTATCTTCAGTGACAGAAGAATCCTTTAATATTTCTCCGGTGCTGGCCGGGATAGAACCCGCGTCATTTAAGGGAAGACAAGCGCCACGCGCGAACGCGCTGCTTGGTGGTGCAGCGTGTCCCGAGGGCGGCGCTGGAGGAGGTTGGAGACCTTCTTTCTCGTATTAGCCCGAGCTTCGTGCGCTTCGCCAGAAATAATAAACTGGCTTTTATTTCTTAATTACTAATTTATTTAAACGTACCGGCCACTTATTGGCCGACCCCCCGCTGAAGGTATGTGCCATAGCATGGCAATTATAATCATCATCATCTTGATGCGATCACCTGAAAGAGCTAGTTGGCGTTCGCATGGTGTGGTAATGCCCGCTTCTTGGCCAATCTCCATCTCTGGGCATGTTACATCTGACCATCCGCTTCTTGGCTAATCCCCCGTAGGGGGTGTATGCCAGTATATAGATAGCATCATCCCAATAATGAACACTAGGACATGTTTATTGACTGTTCCCCCGTTGTGGATTTGTTCGATAGTGTGGAAATGATGGTCACCACGCAGAGATCTTGTGAAATAGATAGGTGGTGGCACGATACCTACCAGCTGCTTATGGGCCAACCAACTGTTGTGGGTATGTGCTTTTGTACGAAAATTATGATAATGATAACCAGCACGTGGACACGCTTCTTGGCCGAAGCCGTGTGGCCGGTAGGTGCCATAGTATGGAACTCATAAGCATAATCAACACACAGCGATCATTTCAAAGAGGTAGTTGGTAGCATGACACTGCATGAAAATCATTATCGTAATTAACAAACGGTTATTTTCTTGGTTGATCCGCCGTTGCTGCTGTGCTGCATACTATGGAAACAAATCATCCTCAACACGCGCAGGGCACCTCAAAGCACTATAGTTGGTCGCACGATAGGTACGATACGAGAAAGTACAGAGGCGAGTGGGCTGGTCCGGATATGGTGCAGTCTAATACGATAGCTCAGAGCGCGAACGGTCAGAACCGAACATCGCATGGGACGCATGTGCCGAACGTTTGGAAGAGCTGGCAGCTTTGCAACCAACAAAAGAAGTATGCGTGCGATTTTGGCCTAATGGTTAGAGCTTCGGACAGCTGCACTGGGTGGCCAAGGAGCAAATTCCACTGTCGGATGCTCATTATTTATTAATGAGTAGGAAGCTATTTGGTGAGAGCCCGACCATCGACCTACCAAAAACGGACCGACCCAGGCGAAAGAATGAGATGGGATGCAAAAAAAACTTCGCTTAAAAAAGTCAACGTTACCAATAGCATGTCCCGCTTTGTATGTGACATGATATCGGGAGTTTCAAAGCACATGTAACCAACGATGCATTTACACGGCAGATAGCTTGCCAGGCACTTCGGGCCGAAGGGTGTCATCAGCCGCCGTTGAGTAAGCGCTAACTTCTAGCCAGCGACTCTACAAGTACTTATAAGTTCCGTGATTTCAAAAATAAAATGAGGCCCTCTTTCTCGATTTGCGTGTTGTTCAGCTCTATCGGGATCTTTGATCGTGACGCATAGACGGCAGGTTTCTCCTGACCACATATGAATTACTGCTCACATATCATCTGTGGATTTATTACATGTCAAAGGCAAGCCATTTTAGGCATCATAGAAGTCTATCAACAGCTTTTTACACAACGATTCTTCGTTATATTTGAATATCTTGTCGCAATGACTGGCCATTTTATAGTTAATCTGGATGGCAAGCTATGGAATGGCTCAAGCAGCGTTGCCAAGTTGGACAGAAACAAAGACGGTAATGTGACCAATAAATGATTTGAGCTGAATTACACCTTGTGGCTAGGGAGCATGCATGATGGCTTCCATCTGGTCTGGCGCCATGTGCAACCCGTTTCTTGCAACTTTGAAACTGAGATAACGAAGTTTGCTCTGAAAGAATGCGCCTTTACTGCATTAGCGTGAATTGCATGTTCTTGTAGGTTTTGAAGCACTTTTTCTGTTCTTTTGTAGAACACACTTTCTGTTCTTTTCTAGCCAAAAATAGGACATAGTCTATGTAACATGCAGTGCCAGGTACTCCTCTCGCGATCTGTATGGTTCATAACAGCTTGGATCATAAATGCAGAACTTTCCACTACGTGCGGCTGTCTTTTAAATCTATGCAAACCAAGTGCGTGTTCACTGTTAAGAGCTGTTGGGCTCATTCGTAAAGCTGAAATTGAAGGCAGGCCTTGGAGAGATCTAGAACGGTGAAAATGGTGCCTCCTCATATTGACACAACAATGCTCCTTTGGTAGAGCAGTGGGTAATGATCCATGTATGTGTGCTTAATCTATGTATGTGTGGTTTAATTCTCAAGGCTCCTTACAGAATCGTCTTTCTTTGGCACGCATGCTAGAGCTGTCGCTCGTTTACTGTGCTTCACTCGATATACGGCGTTATCTCTCTTCAGGTCGCGTAAATCATTTATTGCGATAGCAATTATAATGGACACTTCAAGCGAATTTCTGCCGTCGTCGTCTTCAGCCGTCGCCGTGAGGTACCGTATAAAGGCCAAGGGCGATAAAATCGTCGCCGCGCCCCGTACGTGCGAGTGAAAGCACGCTTGGGACGCGTGCTATCACGGAGAGCGAACTGACGGCGGAGAGCAAACGCGACTTCCGTCACGCGAAAAGCCGTGGGGGTATGGGGGGAGCGAGGGGGGGCTGCGGCACCAAGTGCGTATCTTGCAATCGGGCGCAAGGGGAACTGGTGACTCAGTCTCGCTAGTGAAAGAAGCAAAGCGGTAAGGCAGCGCGCGAGGGAGAGGGGGGCAGCTTCTTCCCTGCCAACAACAGCGATGGTACTTTGCCCGGATGCGGCGGTCGCCCGCAACGTATCTTGAAAGCGATGTCCACACGGCTGTAACCTTCGTATGCACTGTGCATTCGCCGCTCAGTTTCCGTTGAAGCGATAGACGGCACGAACCTTCGCTTGCTGTGCGGCTGCGCTTGCTGCCAGCCTTTTCGCAGTGGTTGTCTGCGGTCATAGAGTGTGATCTAGTCACGTTTGCTTGTGCGCGTTGACACCACGCTTGTTAATTCAGTTAGTAAGCGAATGTGTCCAAGTTTATGCAGCCGATAAAAGTATTATCCCTACTCCAAATCGCTCTCTACTAATTTGCTATCACAATTGATGCTCCGCAATTGAAACGCCGGCCCGAGCCCAGCTCAGGCTGAAGGGGTGGCAGGCCGGGCCGGGCGGGTAACGTAGATTATTTCCGGTCCCGGGCCGGGTTCAGGCCGGGCGCGGTCCTTGCTATAAAACGTTTGGTCGGGCTCGGGCAGGCAGCCCAACGTGGAAACAGGCCCGGGCCGTGCCCGGGCTGAAAAAATCGGCCAGTGCAGTGCTGTAATTTAGGATATACTCCTCTGACATGTAAAGGCGTGCGGAATTTCGTATTTGTTAACGTAATCTCTGACTGCGACAACCAAATCTCTATGCTTTACATAGTTCATGAATAAACAATAAATGGGATAACACAATGAGCAGTGAGCGCGATTATCAAGTGCACAGCTGTATGTACCACACAGAAGAACACAATTTATCTAAATAATCCAAGAAATAAAAAAATGTGTATCAAACACCAGAGATATAGTTCCTGCTAACTCGATTTTAACTTTTTTTCCGATGCTGTGCCGCTCGCTCTCCAAAATTGCTTCCTAAGCAAAATATATTTCCACTGCATTCTGCGTAAATAACGCTTAAGTTCTATTATGCCTAACTTAAGTGGGATATACGAAAACACTGCTGAAAGCACGACTCATCTCACCGCTTTCGAAAAGAGCGCTGGACACTGTCCATTCGGAAGGACCACTTGCTTCGCCTACGCCACAGTTGTACCAATAATACGTCGTACAACGTAAAACCATTCTAATTTCATTCCAACCTTCTGACGTCAAATTTGCGTAACCGTATACGCAATCGTCGGGCGTTGAACCGCAGCGTTGTTAAAACAGTTATGTCCAAAGCGCTCCTCGTTTATAGGCGGTCCCTTTTGTTTGCTTTCAAAGCGAATAGCATTGTCTAAATTTCAGATTTTTTTCCTAATTAATTCGCTGATAAGGCAAGGCGATCGCGTAAAAAGGGATAGGGTTTCGGCGCGTCCGAGCTAGCGAATCGAAGGTAGATAAGTAGGTTACGAGAGTGGCGCAGGTTTCTTCAAATGGTCAGGCTCCCTTGCTTAGCTTGCGGTGGCATGCAAAGTGGAGATAAAAATTCCGCTAAAATAGGTCTTCAGACAAGAAGGGTTGTGAGAGCTACGTCGTATACACCTGCCGAAAGGGTTCGGCTACGTTACACTGCCCTGAAAAAAATGGTTAATCTACTCCGAAAAATCCATTTTCGCCTGCAGCTCCGAGTAGCCACTGCCAGAGCGATTGGCGGGCAACCATTTTTACTCCTGTCGGAAGGGGGTGGTCTACAGGCATTCCGAAAAAAGATTCAGTTTCGCCGGCCATATAAACGCATCTTTAGTGCGTACACGTCACTTGGATGTGGTAAGTTATCGTGGGTTTTAACATCGAAGCTGTTTAAGCCAGCCGCAATTTGTGGTTTGTATCAAGAAATAAAAGAAAATAAACGTTCTTGCTGAGGCGGGATAACCACTAGGCTATACAGCCACTTTTTATCATGGTATTATTACTATTAATGAAATGTATGTACAGGAACTATTTACAATAAGAGCACCAGGTGGACATAAGTAATCACACGTCAACGAGCAGTCCATATAAAGAAAACGTCACACATAGCAACACCGTCCTTCACAACAAAAACTTGAAGAGTGAAGTTAAACACCTAATCAAAAGTGGATACCAATCCGGCTGACATTCTTCTTGGTCGTAAATGTCCTTTAAGTGCGTGATCATCTGAGCGAAATGCAATCTTGAGGAAATTGCTCTTTCTGCATTTCGGTCTTGCATACGAGTTTTCCATGGGCTATGCAGGCCTATCAGTAAAAACATCTCGAATGGTACATCATCACACGGAGCAACAAGATATCGGATACTGTGAGAATTTAGATCAAAATATTTTCCCAAATTTCTATGGATAGCATCCCAAAATAAAATGGCATTTTTACAAACAATAAAACAGTGTTCAATAGTATCAGGCACGCCACAGAGGCGACAGTTTTTTGACGAAACGAAAATATTTGTTTTCTGAAGTCATGTTCTAATGGGCAAGGTTTCAGTGTGCAATTTGTAAAAAAATGTTTTTGTAGAAGGGGAAGTGCCATTTTGCGCACTCTTGCAAGGAAATCACATCCGAGTTTGCAGAACATGCATTTAAGCGAACCATATGGTTGCGTTCGAGCGTCGTCGTCTTCGTCCACAGCTGGCGTGTTCGCACGCTCGTGCTCTGGGAGGTGAAGAAGAGGTTTTGCGCGCTATGCTCGGGAGAGAGATAGAGAAAATGAGAGAGAGAGGCATTTACGGAGCGGGTCTGCTGGAACGCGTTGTCGGCATTGCAACGTGGTGGAACGCGGCGTCGGCTTTGCAACGAAGTGTCGGTGTTGCAAGCTGCGCTCTGCAACGCGCAGTGACGGCCGTAAGTCCGAGACGCGCGGAAAGAAATTATCATCATCATGAGTAATGAGATGAAAAGTTCGCGCGCACTTCCGGAAAATGCTGGGCTACGATCGCTCAGCTTCGCTGTAATATATGCTTGTGGTAGTTTGTACCATGGGGTGCTATAACTTGAAGCTATTGAAATTTGTTTCTATTCAGTTTTGTCATAAACCCTCTACTGTTGCTCAAAAAGTTTCGTACTGCACTCAAATCTGTTCTCCATTGCGCGATGTAAAAAAAAAAAAACACTATACCTTGCACTCGGCCACACAACGAGAAGAAAGTAAACCGAACTTCCAATTTTCCTTAGTCATATCATAAGAAGCTAACAAAAAATGCACGAAGGACTCCAAGTAGAGGTGTCCATGAAAACGCGTACAATGGACATGTCCGGGGCATGGTAGAGGTGTCTATCAGATCTTGTCATGTACTTTTTGCCATTGCTCGTTGGCTTCTTATGATATATTTCACATCATGTGCGATAGTCTCTGTGCTGTTCCTCGCGCTTCCTAGCATGCGGGTTTTCCGGTTTATCTTGCCGACTGCCACCAGGCAATTATTCACATTACATGCTTGCGCCATTTAGCTATGCTAAGCTCCTCGTCTCATAACCTTTCAGTGGATTCCATAACTTCGGGGCGTACGAAGCAATGAAAAAGGGGAGGAGGCGGCTTGCAAGCGCCTTAACCACACAAATTAAAGGAAGATATTTAAAAAGGATAAAGAAGCAATGCGGTCTGTATTTAGGGTGTAGCGTAATCTCCGGTATTGCTTCATCGAACATCTTATGTTTTTGTACTATGTTAAACGTGAACTTCAGTGAAGACTTCCAACAGGACTGCACCCAGTGTCTTAGAGGCAATACACTATTGGCTGCGACTTAACGTGGCGTAGACAAACAGCCTCCCCTACCGCCTTGGTCGAACTACAACGCACAGTCGCAACAACTGTGCCTCTCTGCTATCGATGGAACATAAGGTATTAGACTTACATTGCACAGTAATAAAAGGCTTTTGTACAGGACAATAATGGAAAAGATTTGTGAAAGTCCAGTGGCACTAAGGTGAATAATAATAACTCCGCACTCTCCATCAATGCAACATCAAGCACTCGATCTCCTGATTGGTTAGCTTCAAGCACCTGGCTTCCCCTCAAAAGTCTAGCTGTTATTCGGTCTATCTACATTGTATGATATTTAAAGGGCAGCAGTGATGCCAATACGGCACAACTATTCGGACAAATATGGATATTTAAAGAAAAATGAGGCATGAGATGGGGTTTTTCTTTACTTTAAAGCGGAGCTGTCTTTGTCCCTTCGACTTTTGCACTGCTGGTGCTGCTGGTGCTGCTGCTGCTGGTGCTGCTGCTGTCTTTCACGCCTTGCCGGGAGGGGGGAGGGGGGAGTTTGAGAACATGCACAATGTACATGGCCAGGGCGCGAGGAGAGGTGTCTGAGATCTTTCCAACAAGAACTCCATAAGCGTCCGCCACAATGTCCTCATGGAGCTCCCTGGTCGTCAAAACAATGCCCTCTAGACGGCTGTAAATGTTGCCGAGACCCCTGCAACGACATTGTAGAAGCTGCAACGCTTACTTTTGTACTTACGCGCAACAGCCCAGAGGGGAGACGTATGGTAGGAAGAGGAGACAAAGAATGCGGAAAGCCAACGCCATGCCGAATCGGGGAAATAGCAGCGCTGCTGGTCTTCAGTTCGTGGCAGCGTGCATACATGCGAAGATCGCGGGAAAAGAGAAAGGGGTCATCAGGAATCAGGCCTGTCTTATAAGTCTGTCTCATGGCTTCATATGGCTATCGTTCAAGTCGTGTGGCCTAAGTCCAATTGAGAACTTCAGCAAAAACAATTAGCAGTTTCCCCGAAGCCGAAGCATTGAAAGCGATACGAAGTTTTAGCGGGCAGCCCCGAACTCAACGACCAAACCATGGCCGTCCAGAGTGCCCACGATCGGGCCGTCAAGATCGGCTTGGCGGTCCCTACGTGGGACTAGCCGGGTGGCGCGGGGTCTCCCCTGCGTCTTCTCCGGACCTCAAAAAAGTTATTTCACTCACTCACTCGCGCTCAAGGTGTCGCAGGAAATTGGAAGGATGAGGAGCAGCTCGACCAGCGTTCCAGGAGCCGCAGAATGTTGTGTGAGCTCGACGAGACCGAATAAAAACCATCGAGGATCGTGAGCGCCCAAAGAAAGCAGTAGATTGTTTCAGCCTGATGTTTACTGGCCGTCCGTTCAAAGCAATCTATGCACTACGTTGTGGGTTGTGCACAGCGCTCATGTCCAAAGCGGAAGCCTTGGGCAGTATTCTGTAAGAGTCTACCTAGTGGACTGTCCATTTCTCCATTTCTGCGACCGTTGATTCGCTGCAGCTTGACGTGCAGGAAAGTGCCAGCCAGTCTCCTTCCTGCACGTCAAGCAGCAGCGAATCAACGGTCGCCGAAATGGACAGTCCACTAGACTCTTACAGAATACCGCCTCTGAACGTTTTTATTTTTTGGCTTCGGAAGAGTGGATTTAGCGTTGCGTGTTGGTGCGTTCGCTAGTATTCGTCGCTTTTGCGCCTAAATGCACCGAGCATCTCCGGAGGCCTTTAGGCCCTCCATGCGGTGGCCGCGCATGCGAGCTTATACTGATACAGCACGGCGAAGCCAATGGCGACGGCGCAAGCGCACTTCGTGTGTCCGTATAGCCAGGAAATGCTGGTTCCGCGCGGACGCTATTACCAGGTTTTGGGCGTTGAACACAACTCACATTGTGGAGTTTGGAAGTGCAAGCGTGTCTGACGAGGTGGTTGTAGCGACCGGTAAGCACCTCCCGTGCACCCCTATTATCTCACGCAACGAAACTCGCGAGTCACAAGTCTCTTAGCGGAGTTGGCCGATTAAACAGCGAGTTCTTCTGTAGAAACGCGAATCTTTTGGGCACCCAATGGGGCACATGCTTAAACATTTACATACCGACTCGTTAGCTGTTTTCTTTATATTTACAGGTTCTATTTGGTTCCAGGCCAGTTCTAAAAATAACTATGCGGTTGGTGGCTTAATTACGGCCAAGTGTTCAGCTTGGGTACGGTTCTTGGTTCCGGTTCTGATTTAGTCTACATACTGCCACCAACAGCAAAGGAAAAATCATATTTATATAAAGCAGTAAACTTTCACCGTCTCACTGTGAACTGAGCTGAACGAAGTGCGGATAGTTTCCCACGTGATGTCCTGCTTAATGCACCTTGTGATTACAGATAATTATATTTACGTCATAAAAACATATTACTGTTGCACACATTAGAGCGAGTGTTTGACTGCCCCTGTTTTTGTAAGATGTTTGAATCGTAATAGCTTCCCTCAGTGCGTTAAATTTAGTCAAGTGCATGTGTGTTTTACTCAGGAACAAAGTCTCTGCATGGCCAGGTCTTCCCGGTAGTGAGGGCAAAATGGCGTATTGTGGCGTGCAGGTAAGTGTACTTTTTTGCAATGTGGTCTACTATTACCAAAAAAGAGGGCTCGCGCGTACTCTTTAGCGTATTTTTACACTGCGACAAGACTGCCAAGCAATCAACCTTCACTAGGAAAAGTTAGCTCTTCTAATCCTCATTAGCGCTGCTGAGAAACATGACTCCGTGAGGCATTGCACTTTCTTGTGCAGCCGCTTTTCAAATGGTGAATGGCTCATAAAGCAAGTCGCAGTTTTGCCTGAAAGGCGAAGCATCAATTGCGATAGCAAATTAGCAGATAGTTATACGGAGTAAGCATAGTAGTTATTGTAGCTTTATCAGCTGTATGAACTTGGACACATTCGCTTACCAAGTGCATTAACAAGCATGGTGTCAGCGCGTACAAGAAAACATGAATAGATCACACTTCGGCGACCGCAGACAACCGCTTTCAAAATGCTGGCATGAGCAAGCTCGGCGGCAGCAGCGAGCGTAGGTGCGTGCGGTCGGTCTATCGCTTCAACGGAAACTGGGCGGCGAAAGCACAGCGCATACAAACGTAGGAGCCGTGTGCAGACCGCTTTCAAGATACGGTGCGGGCGACCGCCCGCAGCCGCGCAAAGTACAAGTACGCAGTTGCCTGCAAAGTAGAAGCCGCACCCCCTCCCTCCCGCGCTGTTTTCCCGCAATCCTCCTTTCGCGTGCGAGATTGAGTCACCAGTTGCCCTTGCGCCCGGTCGCAAGGTACGCATTTGCTGCAGAAGCACAACGTCGCCCATCCCCCCACGGCCTTTCGCAAGACGGAAGACGCTGCGTTTGCTCTCCGCCGTGCGTTCGCTCTCCATGAAAGCGCTCGTCCCTCGGGCGCTTTCACTCACACATACAGCATACGGCGCGCGGCGACGATTTTATCGCCCTTGGACTTTATACGGAAACTCACTTTCTGCGCATGATCGAGACGGGTTGAAGTATGATGGTCTGGAAAAATGTGCGATCGGGTGAACGTTGTGTTGGTGTGGTAAAGTGAGTAAAAAGACGATAGACTATGTCGCCTGCGCATCACAAGCGTAGCGAGATTTAGTTCAGCGTTTAGTGATGAAACGATTATGAAACGTGAATAGGATGACGTAACAAAACGCGGGGCTTTGTTCGGTACCGTTTCGAGCATATTAGTAATACCTATCAGGTAAGCCATATAATAGAACCATATTCTAGAGAGGGCCAGATCAATGATTTGAAAACGTGCGGTCTAGTATCTTTAATACCGAAATGCAAGCTTCGTTTAAGGAGGCTGAGCTTCTTGAAAGCCTTATTGGTAATACGCTCGATGTGAGCAGCCCAGGCTATATCGGAATATAACGCCCAGGTACTTAAATGACGTTAATTTTTTGATTACTATCATTTATTTCATAAAAGTTTGAGCATGCAGAAGAAATGTCAGTAAATTTTAGGTGCTTGGTTTTTTGACATTAATTTCCATTTGCCAATTATTGCACCATTTATTTTACCTTGAGAGATTAGATGGTAGTTCTGCGACGTCCGCCGTCCAAGTTACTTTCTTATAAATAATACGATCGTCCACGAAAAACGGATTGACGAACTTGTGTAAGAGGCTATGCCATAAATATATACCAAAAAAGAAGAGGACACAGCACACTCCCTTGCGGCACCCCAGATGTTACTCGTGTCCGATCAGATATGTATTCGTTAGGTTTAACTGACTGACACCGACTGTTTAAAAATTCTTCGATTCAAGCAGTCGAGACACAGGGTACGTATTTTTAACATTATTCGATTATGGGGAACATGGTGAAAGCGTTTGAAAAGTCTGTGAATATGGCATCGATGCAGACGGACATATGTAGTGCTGCGTGTGGGTCTGTCAAAAGTTCGATAAGTTGTGTCAGGCATGATAATTTTTCGCGGAAACCATGCTAGGTGTTGAGAAGTAAAATGTTACGGCTGAGATGACCCATCACCTGTGAATATATGGCCTTACACGAAATGGACGTAAGTGAAATCGGGCAGTAGTTGTTAGGGTGATTGCTGTGGCCAGATTTCAATATAGGTACCACATATGCAGATTTTCAGTCATCCAGTATACAGCCAGAATCAAGGAATTGCTGGAAGATTGAGGCGAGCAGGTTACCTGAATGATGGCAGGTTAATTTAAGTAGTTTGGTGCTCATGCCATCGGGACCGGGACTGGTTTTCTGAGGAAGTCGATTGATGGCGCTAGCTACGCCGTGTTCCGTAATTAGGATTGCTGGGAAAGGTTGCGAAATGGGCAGCTGCGACAGCGACAGCGAATCATTTGGTGGAAGTTCGTTTGTGAATACTTCAATGAAGTGTTTATTAAATTTTTCAGCACAGTGTTCAACCGTTAAAGTGCTGCCGTCTTCCCTCGTCAATACCGGTATTGAGTGGACACTTTTAGGGTTCACGATATTCCAATTTTTTTATTTATTTTTATTTATATTATGATCGTTTTTATTTCATTTATTAGGATACTACAAATCGCCAGAGGGCATTGCTGTAGGGGCGATGTTACAGAGGGGGGTAAACGCGAATAATGGTTGCAAGGTGAACACATCAAGAAACATAGCAAGAGCAAAGAAACCGAAAGCAAACCACCAAGAACGTAGTTTCTGCAAGTCAGGAAAGCACTACGCGCTATCACAAATATGCCGACCTAGCTCATACACAAAATCTTTTTCGTTTGTCGACACCACAGCCTATCTGAGACAGTCTGTTCTATTCTTTAATGCTGCGGGGAAAGAAAGACAACCGGTATACTTTTGCTCGGAAAGAATTTTCGCGAATCTTTCTGTTATGGTCACGTCTTTGTGATACGTAGATGGTTTTAGGAAAACGCGACGATTGATGGCGGAATTATTCCGATCAATTTGATTCAATATCAAGCGTGTCTCAATTGAGCATGTTTTTCAGGGTGGTGACGCTAGTGTTAAACTGATACGAGTTAGTTACAAACTGCGCTGCGTTAGTGTGGATAGCTTCTAACTTATTAGCAAGAGTTACTGACTTGCTACTTACTTACTATTACTTAGTCCTACACTACCGCAGCATATTCCAAGGTTGGGCGAACATTAGAAAAATGTTACACCTATTTTACCTGACGCGATGCTTTCCTGAAGTTTCTTCTCAAAAAGTTAAGCACGCGGCTAGCTTTTACGGCTACGTAGTTTATATGGCTGTTCCAAGTTAGGTTCGACGAAGATATAACTTCTAGGTATTTCGCTTCTCCAGTTATTGCTATTTGCTGACCATTTAAATAGTAGCAGTTTCCCGCTTAGTTTCCTATGGTTTCCCGCTTCCTACAAAACCGGACATGATAACACTTGGAAATATTTATTGTCATATGCCATTTGCGGTACCACGAAGCTTTTTGATCGAGATCTGCCTGTAAGGCAGTGGTGTCTACGTGATTGTTAATGTCCCTATATATCACACAGTCATCGACATATAATCTAAACTTGCATGTAGTGTCTAAATCTATATCATTATTATATTGTCGCGAGAGGAAAAGGCAGGCAGTTAGTTCCGAGCGAACGGCTGTTTACTGTTTCGGCTAAAACAAAAGTGGTCCCAATACGGACCCTTGTGGAACGCCTGACGATGCTAAGACCAAGTCTGATACTTATACGTTAAAAACTACTTTTTGCATCGGTTCGTCAGATAATCTTCTAGCCATTTGAGAATGCATTGTGGGAGGCCAAGGTAGGATAGCTTGAGAAGGAATAAAAAATGTGGAAATGTATCGAAAGTCTTTCGAAAATCCAATATGGTGCAGTCTATCTGTGAGCCGGAGTCAAATGATGAAAAGAGATCGTGGGAAAATTCTATCAGTTGAGTCCCGCAGGAGATTCTAATCCGCATGGTATTCTAATCCATCCGGATTAGAAGTGAGGAAATTGTTTTCCGCTAAGTGATGATAATTGCTCGAATATATTATGTGTTCTAATGTCTTGCGAATACACTAGTTAGTGAAATTCGAAACCAAACTCCGAAAGCCATTTTTATGAACTGGGACTACGTTAGCAGTTTTCCAATGAGATGGTAGCTCTTTCGATGACGTGACAACTGAAATATTATAACAAAACAATTTGCGACAATAGGTGCGCAAGCTTTTAACACAACACATGGAATACCAGCTGGGCCAGTAGCAGAATCTGACTTAAATTCAGATAGTAGTTTCATTGCTCCATCGTAAGATACAGATATATCTGGCATATTCGGCAAACAATAGCTAACTGGCTATAAAACAGGATTATAGGCGGGTGTACAGAAAATGGACTTAAAGTAATTGTTGAAGCATCGTGCTTTTTCTACTTCGTCAGTTGCGTAATCGTTGCCAACAGTTAAGCAGGGAATGGTACCTTTGCCATTTCGTTTAACGAACTTCCACATGTCGTTTGGGTTGCGCTTAAGTTTATCGCTCAGGTTATAGTAAAATGTATCCTTGGCTTTTTTTATTTCTAAATTTATTTCTGCCTGTAGTTGTTCTGCTCTATTCAGCTAATTCGGCGTCCTTACTTCTATTATATCTCCTAATTACCCGAGATCTGCGGTTTAGTAGACATTTAACGTGTTTAGTCAACCATGGCTTGTTTCGCCTCTGTATTCCAGTGAGGATTTTAAATGGAACATGTTTCTCTATGAATGTGTTTTGCGCGTTTTTAAAGAGCTGCCATAAGGCATCAACATTTGTAAATGTACTAGCGGTCTAAAATTCTTCAAAGTCGTCGACAAGGCCTTGTATTATCAAGTAGTAATTGCCTCTGTGGTAAAGATACACTTTTCTAGGTGGAGTAGCCATCGTACAGCGGTTCGTGCACGATATCCGCGCCAGAACCGCGTGATGATCACTGATACCATGGAGCACTAAGACAGATTTCACCATACTGCTGGAGTTAGAGAAAATTAAATCAAGCGTGAAAGCTGTATCTCCGTGCTGTCGTGTTGGGAAATCAACGTACTGGTATAGACCGTTTTTGTTGATGATATTGTTACATTCAAGCGATATTGAAGAGCGGCAGCCAGAAACGGGAAGAATGTCAACCCATTGCACATGGGGCATGTTGAAATCCCCTCCAAGCAAAAATTCACAGTCACAGCACTGCATCATGCTGGAAAGCGATTGTAAGGGTTCAATGCTACCATCACCTAGACTACGATAAAACGAGCCGAACGCAATATGTTCACCATTGCGAAGCATAAGTTTGCACCACACACTTTCACATTCATCGTTTCTTTTATCAATTAGAGCGCTTGAAAATGCCTTCGACCAAGACGAAAACACCGCCGCCATGACCGTCTCGGTCCTTGCTGTATGTTTCAAATCCAGATGGAAACACTTCTGCATTGCACGCACTTTCATCCAGCCATGATTCAGTACCGATAACTACGAGCATCTGACGAGAGAATGAGACTTGCTAATGCGTTGCTTTTATTTTTGATGTTGCGGTAGTTTATCAACAAAACGTTTAATTCTGTGAGACTACCTGCCTGGCTGGATTTAGATCGGCAGCCGTTTATGTGCCTGTGCCCGGCTGCTTTATTTGTGCAATCCTATAGTTATCTCTTCGACTGAACTACGCGGTCAGATACCGCATCATAAACGTAACAGCAGTATTCAAGTAACAGTTTATAATGTCATATCTTGAAGGCAGAACTTCTTGGTTTAGCGAATTCAAAAAGATTTTTACGAGTCTGCTGAAGTCGCAATGAAAAATCTTCTCATACGGCATATCAGTGGATTTCAGTTTACTCCCTGAAGCAAGAATAGATTCTTTGTCTTTAAAGTGACAGAACTTAACAACTACCGGACGATTCTTATTGGCCTGAAAACGACCAAACCTGTGCGCTCTTTCAATTTGTGATTTTCCCAGAGTTATGCACAAATGCTCTGAGCACACGGGAACGACTAAATTCTCACATTCAGCCTAGGTTTCAGTCTCGCTGTCAAGCAAAGCAAAAAAAAAGGGAAGATTATTACGTCGTAACCGATTGTCAGGATCATTTTACTTCTTGTAATTCCAGAAATAACTTTCGGTAAATAATTGTACGTAACCAGTTACTTTATGGACGAGACAAGCTGTAACAACTCACGCAGCTTTGACAACCAGATATTCGTTAAACTATAATAGAACAACCTTATGTCGTACCATGCAACAGCCTCTCAAATGCACATGTTTAGACAAGAGAACCCGGGGATCAATATTTGTTTCAACCAGCTGTTGGCCGACGAATTGAGCAGGTGCTGAGACGTTCCGATGGCGGAGGCGATTTGTGACGTTATTGACGAAATCCCATACGGACAATCCGTTACAGGGCCAATTCAGTAATGTGGTGTTCTTTGTGTGCAATTTCAGTTTATTGCTACTGATGGCACCTATCAAAACATTACCATTCAGGAGTATGAAGTACTCGCACGTTGTCGACTGTGCTGTCGCAGTAATTCCTTTCGCTGTTTCTGCGGACCGTTTCAGTGCTTTATTAAGAAGGATGGCTCCTCGTCTGGCTGCCCCGACGGCTGCCGTTGCGTCAGCTGGCAATTTAGGCATGGGGAGTTTGATGGAAAAGGAAATTGCTTCAATGAAACTTGGAGCTAATAAACGCATAAACGAGCTTTCCTAGCTTTAAAACGAGGTAAGACTGCGTCTTTTAATCATTGGTAATCCTTCATTTTCTGAACTCTCGTATAACGTAGAATACTACAGCAAGTCATGTAAAAGACTGCTAAAATATTATGAGGACTGCAGGCGTGTAACTCACCTGCTGAGTCAGCTATCCTCAGAGCTCTTTCTCATTATTTTTAGGGGTGTTGGACCAGCGATTTTGTCAATTGGATACAATCCTTCTAGAAAACAATATTTGAAGACATGTTAAATGAAAAACATATACAAAGGGAAACAAAAGGTTCTGTAGAGTGTGTTTTGCAACAGGAGGCTTTTTTACGTATATGATAGACCAGACAACAAACTGGTCTGAAGGATCACCAGTTCAGAAAACTGACTTCTTGCAACGCAAACATGCAAAACATAAAAGAAACGAAACGATGCCCCTCTAGGTCATTTGTATTTCTTTATGCTTTATATGTTTGTGCTGAAGAAACTCAGCTTTTTACAACATTGTACGATGTAGCTGTGAACGAATTCTCTTGGGCCAGTTCAGTTCTTGCAAGGTTTCTCACTATCCTTCCAGGCTCAATTATCTAATAACTGATGAAACTGGAAGTACGACCGTATCTCATGCACCGTGACAATGTCAGTAATGGAAAGAAAGCAATAGGACGTCACCATGCGCATGTAGTAGAGTTTCGTGCTCTTTGAACGAGCTAAGGGAAATGTTACAGCTCCGCACATCGTTTTGAAGCAATTCAACTATGTCGAGGTTGATCAAATAATATATACACTGATTTTCCAAATAGAGAGGGTGTATTCGTAGACTGCCGAAGCCAAGACATCTTTTCTCAACGGCTTGTAATTTTTGGATAAAAGTGACCTCCTCCATGTGTTCGTTCAGAAATCGGAATATCTGCGCAACTACCATAGTTTTCCTGCACAATAATAATTCAGAAGGATATCGACTTGGATCAGCCTTTCTCCATAAGTACTGCAGGAAATGTCCCTAAAATTTCTCAACGGCTTGTAATTTTTGTATAAAAGTTACCTCCTCCATGTGTTCGTTCAGAAATCGGAATATCTGCGCAACTACCGTAGTTTTCCTGCACAATATTAATTCAGAAGGATATCGACTTGTATCAGCCTTTCTCCATAAGCACTGCAGAAAATGTCTCTAAAATATTGTAGCGGAACGAATGTTGGACAACTTCGAAGAGCTATTTTCTATTCGGATATCAGTGAAACAGCAACGACTATTTGATTTGCCTTCGCTCTTTTCAATATTCGTCCACTTTTAATTATTGTAAAAATTAACAAGGTACTGTTATCCGAGGGTACTGACGGGTACTCCTTGCGTAGGAAATGTATGGAGTTCATACTTTATTCATACGGGTTAGTAGAGTGACGTCACGTGCGATCGTTGTCGGTGGCGGCTGGCTGCAAAGGGAGAGACTGAACTAAGCCGTTAAACTAACCGGCCAAGGAAGACGAGGCCTCCGTTGACGAAGATAGGTCCTCCTATCGAAACGTTGGCCAGCCTTTCTGAGGCACCGTGTCAAGGTTTATAACCTTTATCTGTCAGCCCCGTTATTATTTTTTTATTTTCATTTATTTAATGGTATTCATTTTTAAAGAAGAAGCCGGCTTCGAAATTGCAGTGAGATACATGGTCAGCGGTGACATTACGCATTCTTTATTCTTCCTAATCATGCAGCGTGGCCTTTTTATTGGCTATCTTGCATTAACGCAAGCGAATTACCTAATTTTATGTATAAAGCCGACGCTGTAGCATAAATATCGGACGAAACAAATCACGTAAGCTGTAATGAGGACACAGCCGCAAAGAGATACGTGAAACGTCTTGTGCATGCAGCAGACGGTGTATAGGCACTATGGTACAGAAGTCACATATTACACAAGTGACATTTACATACGCCTTAAAAAGCACGCATGCTTAACGTATGGTACTGGTAGTGTAATGCTATGGTCTAATATTACAAATGAGCGGATATGATCAAAGCCTAAATCTACCGTGATCTAAGGGGTGCGCTCGATTTGGCATCCGTCACTCTTGATACCGTAGTATACTCATGCCATCTATAGACACTGCGTGTTGAACTCGTGGGTGCCATAGCCGAGATACCGACGAATTTTCGCAACAAAAATGCACACTTTTAAGCTTTATACCTTCTCATAAGCACATGTTTGAGTTTGTTGGGCTGCTGAGCACGAGGTCGCGGGATCGAATCTCTGCCACGGCGCCCGCATTTTGATGGGGGCGAAATGCGAAAACACCCGTGTACTTAGATTAAGGTGCACGTTAAAGAACCCCTGGTGGTCCAAACTTCCGGAGTCCCCCCACTACGGCGTGCCTCATAATCAGATCGTGTTTTTGGCACGTAAAACCCCATAATTTAATTTTAATTTTAACAGAATATGCCTATAGTATGCCACAGTGAGCTCTCACAAGCACGACCACCACTGGATCGACAAACTAGTAAAACCTAGCCTCGATACCAACATCATCAAGTTGTATAAATGATTTCCTTCCGTTCGCTCACACTATGTATTTACTTAGTGCTGTGGTTCCAGACTTATTCCTGTGGCATCCGGCGTACCAGAAGGCTCAGTTCTGGGGCCACTGTTGTTCGAAATGTACGTTAACGACCTCCCTACTAAAATTTAATCTGCTATTGAACTGTTGGCTGACGACTTTATTGTTAATCAAACTATCACTAACCCTTTTGGCAATGCTATGCAGCGAAACAATGCTATTAACATTTCTTGTTGGTGCTCCGATTGGCTAATGAAGCTCAACGTATCTAACCTCAAGAGCATGCGTATATCGCATCATTCAAATGATCCTAAGCCAGTAATATGTGACCTTAATACTTTGCCACTAATAAGCATCACTTCATATTGCCGGCGACAATATCAATACATCGGTGTTCACTTAACAGACAGCCTTTCATGGAATTCACATGTGGAATTCATATCGAACACCGTCAATTGCATGCTGGGGTTAATACGGTGCAATTTCTTATCTGGATCGATGGAGGTGAAATGCAAAAACGCCAGTGTGCTTGCGTTGTAATGCACGCTAAAGAGCTCCAGGTGGTCAAAATTAATCCGGAGCTTTCCACTACGGCGTGCCTCATAATCAGAACTGGTTTTGGCACGTAAAACCCCAGAAAGAAGTCATCTGTAGCTGTTCCGGTAATGTTATCCTTATACAAAACACTAATACGACCTAAGCTCAAATATGTACGTTCAATATGGGACCCTTTGCATGCCTGCCTCACGAACATTCTTGAGTAATTTCAGAAAGCGCGGTCTGTTTTATTCTGGACAAATATTCTCGTCATGCTTGTGTCTCCTCCATAAAATCAACCTTTGGTTTACATGACGTCGCCTTGTGACGCAAGAACTCTCGTCTATGTGTTTTTAATCAAATTTTCCCCATCTTAAGGTCCAACTTCTACTTCGTCCGTCTTATATTTCGTGACACGTTGACCATCAGTCCAAGATCGGAGTACCATTTTGCCGCTCGAGTGCTTACCTCAACTCCTTCATACGGCGCCCCAATACAGAATGGAACCGCCTGCCTGCATCCATGCTAGTATCGCCGACAGTACCAATTTTAAGAAAGTGTGCCACCACCATATCATGTATTGCTACTCCTCTTTGTAATGCCATGTGGGCCTTAAGAGTATTGACAATAAATTATAACATATGACAGTCGTCGACTGTTTGAAAACAGGGGAGGAGGCCTCTGCTTAGAAATGAGGGTGATTAAATAACTTCGGGCTGCGCTTGTGAACCCCACCCAACGCGCAGTAGCGCAATATTTGGCTGAGATTGTCCCAGCAGCGTTAGCTAACGGTGGAATATATGCTTCTTTCGTATATATCAAGTGGTTGTTCAGGGTCCCTTCATACATTTCTGTTAGTGTTATACCGCTGCCTAAATTCAAATAGTATTGCACCAGATAATTCAACTAAGCTTGCAATTTTAGTTAAAGTTGATTTATACTTTTTTGGCGTCTATGTCCTGTCCTGTCTGCCTTGTGGGCAGGAACAATTTTGAAAGTGCCAAAATACTAGCCTAAAAAACTTGGATTAGATGGCTTGCGATATTAGGTCGCTTGCAATATTTAGCATAAGCAATGCTTCCTAAAGTCCTGCAGTCTGTAAATAAGCAAAAAAATAAAGGATGCAAAATATTCCGAGCACTGAAGGGCGCACCCACGTTAACATTATGTTTGGGAACTTCCCAATCCAGACAAGAACGGTGCTTTCTCAAACATAACTACAGAAGTTCCACACAGCTACCTAACTAGTGACATGAAAGTGGTGATTACTAGAATAATTATTCACCACACATTTATTAAACCTTCGGAGACACAGGGGGCTGGAGCGAAGAGCCTTGTAAACGTTTTGAATTGTATTCAGCCGACAGTCTCCAGTGATTTCTGTGAACACTGCACACAAGACAAAGAATTCATTTCAATGCAATGTGCTGTATTGTGCTCAAATTTAAGTGTAATACTTAAGTATACGCAGTAGTATTCTCTGAGATGTTTGTGCTTTCGAGTAATCCCAGCTAAGGTATTGGCTAGGTGTATTGTGGTGCTTATGCGAAAGCGTCAAAGGGCCCATTGAGCGAAAAAGCCGGCGTCTGTCACCTGAACAAGCGAAAAATGGTGCCTAAATTCCCATTGGCTGTGACGCCACGTCACGAGGATGCCTAGACGGAGCAGAGGGGCAGAAAGGGAACACCTGCTGCAGCGATAGCGCGCCAGGTGTTGCGTGAGGGAAGAGGGCAGTGGCATGACACTACATCGCCCTCGCACTCGCTCTCGAAAGTCGGTGCTATCGGCGCGTTCCTGCTCCGACCAAGCTTTCGCCTGCATTCTCACTGCACCTCGGTAAGGCCAAATAAAAACATGCCCAGTCGGCCAAGCGTCTCAACGCGTCCACTTGCCCGGGAGGAGTTCGTAACACGACTGACCACACAGCGGCGTTGAATTGGACATTAATGCTTTCGCTCTCACAACTCATAAGATGTGAATAGGTATCCAAGGATTTTTAAAAGCCTACATACTTATCATAAGCCCTCTTCGTTTATGGAATAATTTTTTCTTCTATATGCAAAGTAATTCGTGGACACAGATGGGGAAAAAAGAAACTAGTTTTAAATATTGATTTCAGACTTGAGCACAGAAGAGTGGATGAAGAACGGTTTGGGTCATGATAATCTACGAAAGTCCCAACGAGGTGCTCAATAACTTCGCATCACAGATCGCTTACAAAAGAAGTACCAACTGCATGTTTGCTGTAACCTACTATGGTATTAAAGTGAGATGTACTGGAATTCGCCGAGAAAGATTTTGAAGGGAGCGTATAAAAATGGAAGCCAAAGCGGCATAGTGCTTTGTAACCAACCATAACAATATTCATGCATAATGTGGCAGGCGAGATTTGATGCGTATCGGCTGGGTATTGAAATTAATAGCGATAAGAAAAAAGGGCATATTTTAAAAGAGTGTCATACGGAGAAATTATTTACACGCTTGGTCACTTGCTCAGGCACGCCGCCGCATGCTGTATTCTCAATGATGGGACACTGCACGTGGTCTCGGGAATATAAACATTTGATTGAAAAGAAAAGAACAACCTTATTATAAAATGGTTTTTTGACAAGTTTGGTTGGTTCTGTCACCTCTGTTCATCAAGAACCGCTAAATTATAGCACAGCGTATGAGTAACAGCACCTTGTTGCTACGCCATATGAACAGACTTAAAGCTCATTCTATGCCCGATACAACACTTTAGGCACCGCATTGAATACTAGAGGACTATATATTCGGTTCACTGTATAATGCCCCATGTTCTATTGCGGTATAGAAGTTTATTGATGAAAGAAGTCGAACAGGAAACATACTCAACCTGTAAGTCAGAACTGCTTATAGTAAAAAACCTCCAAAGCAAACATCACCTACCGCCTGACATCACGGTGACTATCGAGGGTGAACCTGTAAATAAGGTTAACAAATTACGCTTACTAGGACTCCACGTTCAAGCCAGTGCGAAAGCGACATATACCCTGACGCTACTGAAGAAACAGATTAATCAGGTAGTGCACATGATCCGGCGGGTCACCAATCGCCGCCACGGCCTGAAGGAATCCGACGTCATGTATTATACACGCTTTAACCGTAAGCCGCATTACTTATCACGCACCTTACCACCGACTCACCCAAAGCCAAACAAACCAGCTAGACACACTCATACGAACAGCGGTGAAAACGGCGACAGGCCTTCCTATCTACACCTCAACAGCCAGACTATTACAGCTTGGTTTGCATAACACCGTGGCCGAATTAATCGAAGCCCAGAAAGTCGGTCAGATCGAGCGACGGAAACGCACATCGACAGGAAGGCACGTACTCAGACAATTACGTTACCCAACATCAGAGTTTGCCCCACGAGAACCCCTGTCAATCACCCCAAACATCAAAGAACACCTTACAGTGGCCCCCATACCTCGGAATATGCACCCCGAACACCATAAAGGCAGGCGCGCTGCACGTGCAATGGCACTGCACCGAGCATACGGCAACGACCTCGACACTTCCTATACAGACGCCGCGTGCTACCCCGACATTACAGCCAAAGTGGTAGTGGTGGCCGACTGGAGGGGCGAAGCACTTTTTATCAGCCACAATACGCACTGACAACTGCACGGAAGCGGAAGAATGTGCCATAGCCCTCGCCATCAGCGCTCAACCCCCGGATAAGATCATACATATTCTTACAGATTCCCAGCAAGCATGTCGAAACTACGCAGAAGGACGGATTTCACCGATCGCTCATAAAATTCTACACAAGAAGCAAGATATTCCACTAGTTCACCTGGTCTGGACGCCTGGACATGCGTCTCTCCCTGGCAATGAGCGCGTTCATGCGGCAGCCCGAGGCCTAACCCTCCAGGCACCGGTGGAAGACCAGTCCTACCCAGACAAGGTGGAAACGATACCGCTTACATACACGCATATAATACAACACCGCAGACTATCCCATAGAACATTCCCTCCACCACACGTTAACCTAAACCGTGCAGATGCAGCCGCTTGGCGCCAGCTCCAAACTAATACGTTCCCCAGCCTTGCCCTCCGCCACGCTTTTTACCCTAGCCAATACCCGGACAAATGTCTTTGCTGTGGGGGTCACCCAAACCTCTACCATTCCAAGTGGGAATGCTCCAAACCTCCCGGCTTACCCAGAATACCCAAACTCTCCCCATCCCAGTGGGAAGCCGCTCTTTCCAGCACAGCCTTCGACGACCAGCGATACCTGATCGACCGGGCCAGCCGGATAGCAGCAGCAAATGGGGCCCTGGACTGAGGGCTCCACCTTCTGGGACTTCGTTACAAAACATCAAATAAAGTTTTCTACTACTACTACTACTACTACTACTACTACTACTACTACTACTACTACTACTATATATAATATGTAATAAAGCAAAATTGCTTTGGGCAGACAAAATATTCGGTAGAGACACTTAAGACTACTTTTCCTGGAAATGCGAAAATATTAAAATCTCTTTACTGAAATGTCTTCGATTGATCTTTTCGACATGCATTAAAATTCTTTCTGCTGATTTGGTGTGTATGCTGGCGTATTTTTCGCCGTGCGTCATTTTTGTGTTCGCTTGCTTGTTAATCTTGTGCGTACTTCCATGGGCGACCACGTTTCCCTGCTGCCGCTGAGGTAAACGATTCAATGTTCATCGTAGTAGAGGCAGTACCGGTGCAATATAAAGAGCAAATGACACGCGTGAAGAAGCGCGCTCGTTTTATACACTCATGACGTGGAGTCGAGAGTCTATAGCCGTAGACACAGCACGTGACGTGTGTAATAACGCTTGCGCTAGGTACACCTTTAGCCAGCCAGAGCCTTAGAGCCGTCGTAGCATCTGGGAAGCGCGCTCATCTGGCACCCCGGGTGCCCAGATTCGATTCCCACCCAGACCAAAATGAACCAAATTTTATTTTCAGATCACTGGTACACTACGTTTACAGGAACCTCGTCAAAAATTTGACAGTAATCCTAGCGTTTTTTGACGTGTTTATACTCTTTGCGCTGTCCGCCACATTGGTACCATATTTCGGTCGCGGAGACAACGACGGATTTTCGAGTAATGGGGCGTATAATGCTTTTGCATTAAAAAACCTTCAAGAAAATCAACGGGAGTGAGCGTCAGTATTAACTGCAATTAAAACAGCATCTGCTTACTTTTTATGACACAGTGGCACCTATAATTCCGATGCAGAACAGCAAGAACGGGTTGGGCTATGTTGGCTTGGGCTTCTCCATGCATTTTATATGGAGCCCTATATGCCTATGGGTATGCATATATCTGTTCATATAGGTATTTTCACTGATCAAGTTTTGTTTGCTTCAATTGTTCCTTATCGCTTATAAAGCTACCAGCCGTACCATGTACACTATTATAACGAATAAATGTCTTAACTTCGCAAATACTTAATTTTGTTCAGATACAACGCATAACACTTTTCGCGTGACAGACATATTTTTCTGGGGTACTCATCATAGAATGCCTACGTACCAAACTTTCACCCGTTTTTTCTTTATCCTGATGAGATGTCCGGATGACATAGGCAGCACAGTGACGCTCGCAGACGCTCGAGGGAGGCGAAGTCCTGCAGCTCTCCGGTCGTCGAAACGCCACCCCATCTCCACACAAACGGGAGAGGCCACAGGTCATCGGAAAAATCAAACTGCGCCAGGGTGGAGGCCTCTGCTAGTATGAGTCCACGAGCCGGTCACGCCCGTTCCTCTGCACCCCAGCAGCCTTCCTGGAACGGTCCCTGCTTACGTCGTGGTTCGTAGACACCCGGCCATCAGGGAACCTTTGACGCGGCTGGGTGAAGGCCTTCTACACTGGGGTCATTCTGACCCTATTAGCGTACAATTCTCAAGCCGTCTTCCTCGTATGACTCCCGCCGACGCGTAACTTCCGTTCTCCTTCCTTTCCTCTTCATTTCCTCCTTTTTACTGCGACGCGTTCTTCATGCTGATTGATCATTTGCTTTATTTTGTCTTTATCGCGTCACTCATCTCGATCACGTTAAACCCATGTGGCACGTCGTCGCCTTCGTCTTTACTGCGCGCAAAACTCGCAAGTGTCCTCGATGATCGGACCGTGGAAATTTTTGTGCACATCATAACAAAGCGTTAGTTCAAAACTAATGTTTAAGCGCATGTTTGGGCGCCTCGCTGTGGTGAGAGAGCAAACAATATGTCGCAGACAAGCTTAGTTTTAAGGCTGTATTTACTTTAATGTAGCGACGATGGCTTTGTAGTCTGTAAAATCAGGTATTCGTTATTGACTGAGAATAAATATTTGCATTGCAAGACGAAATCGATGCACGTCCCTCTTGACGTGGTGATAGATCCCAGAGAAATGACGAGTTGCAGCATCAGTGCTTCGGCTTTAAACTAATACGCCCTTCTCCG
The DNA here is from genome assembly GCF_013339745.2 of Dermacentor silvarum. Lineage (NCBI taxonomy): Eukaryota > Metazoa > Arthropoda > Arachnida > Ixodida > Ixodidae > Dermacentor > Dermacentor silvarum. The sequence goes on from NC_051156.1 coordinate 162,822,000, forward strand.
ATGCTCAAGTGCTGGCCCTTTCAGGTTTCTAAGCATACGCTTGTACGCCGAGCGAGCCCTCACCACCGGTGCTCCCGTCAAAAATTAACCACGCCGTGATGCTATCGGCGCAGAGCCTTTTGGAGCGTTGCAAAGGTCTACGCGGCTGACGGCGACGATGGAGGCGCAAAACAGACGTTGAGTTCAATTTCTCATTCAGTGCAATGTTACTAGTTTTGAGCAGAATGTGTTTAAACATCTGAGAACCATAATCTGTTCTTCGCTGTTCTTAATCTGTTCCTATTCTGTTCGCACATTTGATATGAAATGGGTGAGGCAGGGAAATCTGTACCGAAATACGCTTATTACAGTAGCAATTCTGCGCTCTTAGGTCATGGGACGAGTCAGAGCACCTGAGCAACATTGGCAGCTGCGCGAAGCATGGTATTAAGTAGCAAAGATTATTTTGTGCATTTGACACTAGAGACTTGAAGCAATTTATGCAAAATTTATTTATTCAAAGTACCCCCAAAGTCCCTCATTATGAGGGTATTACATAGGGGGGGGGGGGGTCACTGGCGCACAGGCACTGGTCATAGATTATACATCATATTAAAAACAAGACAATATAACAAAAGTAATCGTAGGGCGAAACATAGGTAATGTATAAAATAAGTCACAATTATTTCATAGAACACATTAGTACATATTAGGAGAACATAAGGCAACTGTAATGAAAAGCAAAACAGCAACAAGCATCGAAAACACTCTAAAAGTCCTAAGATAATGATAATAAGATTAGTTGACAAGTCGTGAGCGAATTAAATCTTGAAACTTAGCCAAGTCAGGTTCCGTGGCAATGTTTGATGGTAAGGCGTTCCACTCAGTTATTGTGCGCGGTAAGAACGAATATGCGTAAAGGGATGACTGGCAGTTAATGAGTTTGACTTTGTATGGATGGTCACGACGTGGAAAGAAAACTGGTGGTGACTGAAAGAAATCATCATGAAGTGATGGATGGTGATAAAGCTTATGGAAAAGTGATTGGCGAGAAATTTTACGGCGAAGTGCTACGGTGTCCAACTCAGCTTTATTTAATATAATTATCGAGAATAAATGAACCCATGTATAGTACCCAACTTTGTTCGCTTTGGCAGAACATACCTATTGCATATTGTGATGCCAACGCTTATAGAAAGAATAGACAGAATTTACATATGTTGTTGTTCCAAGACATTGTTCCTCTGAAAATTCTACCAAGAGGTGTAAACCTTTTGTTTTTGCCTTAGACTACTTGACGGCGGCTGGCAAGGCGTACGATGGTCGCTACATTTACTTGAGAGAGCGTAGTGGTAGGCGAAGTGGCGACTGCGGTGTCCAGCCCTGTCGAGAACGTAAGCGCTTGTGTTTTTTTTTTCTCGTTCGTAGCTCGAGCCACATGCAGATACTCAGTGCCCTGGATGACAACACGTCATGAGAGTTCACATTGATGAACTTGATGCTACAGGTGACTCCCCTCCATAGAGATGGTATATCGAATACAAGGTAGCGAGACGTACTTATATAGGTGGAGAAGGGTAACAATTTCCGTAGACAGTCAAGGTCATCAGTGAGCCAGGCACCGAGGACGAAAACTATAACTGAAATGGGCGGGATTGAGGGCCCTGCAACAAACACGGGGTGCGACGAAGCGACGCTGAAGGAACGAGAGGTTTAGGTCGATACAGTGCCCATGGCAGCGTAACCGGGCTGTACCAGTGGGTGCTACAATGAAGAGTGCGCACATGGGTGGCATGCACATGGATGTGTGATGTAAATACGCCAGTGTCAGGCATGAAAAAAAAATCTCGCCGTGCGGCTAAGCCGTCACTAGTATTATTTTAGGACAAGCTTGATGATGCCTTTTACCATGAAGTTTTAGCAAAACCATTATTGTTTTCTTTAACTCCCTCAGTAATTTGGCCATCGAAATGCAGCTCCACTAACGTGAAACCTGGGGACGTGCGAAGCACGCAACGATGCACCGCTAATGGGCTCATACAGCCTTAAGCAATGGCTCTTAACCCCGTAAACGTGGCCGCCCCATTACGACGACAGAAGAGAAGTGAAATCCTACGCTGGATCGATGAGCGACACCGCAGCCAGCTGTGGAAGACCACGACGATGATGAACGCGGGAGCAGTGGCACGAGCGCGTGCCGAGCGCCAGCACGAACCGCTTGCTTCACCGCAGTCAGTTGTGGAAGACGATGACGACGATGAACGCGGGAGCAGTGGCACGAGCGCGTGCCGAGCGCGAGCCGCTTGCTTGACCGTGACGGTGACGACAGGAGACGCCGACAGCCCGAGCGCGAAAGGTGCTTCGCACCTAAATATCACCGGCCAAGCACTGCGTACTAATGGTTAACCAGCGAAGCTGAAACGTGCGGCCCCGGTGTTTATGACTGGGTTAATCCCAACTAATCATAAAGTATTTCTCAATTATTGGTTACGTCTTTGTGTTTCTTAACAATGTTAGACACACGTTCGACTGCGACGGAGAGAATAAAACACATTTTTGTTATGTAAGCTGCAAGTCAATTTGTTCACTCTTACCTTCACATCCTAACACTTCTCCTGTAATTTATGTGTGCTGTTCTTTAATTGTAATCTTGAGCGGCAACGAAGTCAGCTTTGGAAGAAAGACGACGACGAACGCGGGAGCAGGGGCACAAGTGCGGTTGCGCGGCGTGCCAACGAGGAGTTCGACATGACCATAATTTACAAATGAGGGAAAAGGCACACCGACGCCGACTGCCTTTCGCGGTCACCCGTCGAGCCCGCAGGTACCGATGACGTGGACGTGGACGCTGCATTTTAGGGAGTCGTCGACGCCGTCATCATTTCACAGGAGCAGCACCACGACCCAGAGCTGCTCCGACTCATTAATTTCTTGGAAGGTCGAAGTAAAGACGTCCCATGACTCTATGCCAGGGTACTGCCGTCGTTTTGTCTGCGGAATGATGTTCTCTATAAACTTTTCTGCCAGTGGCAGCACGTAGCCTGCTTGTCGTACCGACATCACTTTGCAAAGAAATACTAACAGCATGCCACAATGAAGCCACCTCAGGTCATCTAGGCTACACGAGAACACTGTCCCGACTCCGACGCAAGTACTATTGGCCAAAGCTACCCGCTGCTGTGAAACATCATGTGCAAACATGTGCCGACTGCCAAAGACGCAAAGCACCTCCCGGCAAGCCTGCAGGTCTCTTACATCCAGTCGAGGTACCAGGACAGCCTTTCACCCAAGTTCGAATGGATTTCCTGGGCCCATTTTCAACTTCTACAACCGGCAACAAATAGATCATTGTCGCAACCGATTACCTGACGCGCTACGCGGAGACTAAAGCTACGGAGCGGGGCACAGCAGCCGAAGCGGCTCATTTTTTCATCGAAAACGTCGTCCTTCGGCACGGTGCCCCAAAAGTAGACATCACAGACAGAGGAACTGCTTTCACTGCAGAACTTCTTGACTCGGTTCTCACACTAAGTGGTACAAGCCACCGGAAAACAACCGCATATCATGCCCAGACCAACGGACTAATCGAGCGGCTTAATAAGACCCTCGCAGACATGCTATGCATGTACGTCGACGTGGAACACAAGAACTGGGATCAGATTTTGCCTTATGTAACTTTCGCATACAACACCGCTCGACAAGAAACTACTCGAATGACACCCTTCTGCTTGGTCCACGGTCGTGAAGCCACGACGACGTTGGATGCCATGCTGCCTCACGAGTGTGACGACATACCTACCGACGTTGTCGAATTTACTCAGCGCGCCGAAGAAGCCAGGCAGCTTGCACGCGGACGTATTTGCTATTGGCAAAACCAAGATGCAAAACGATACGATGTTCGACACAGGTCCGTTCTCTACACTCCCGGCGATAAAGTATGGGTTTGGATACCCATACGCCGTCGTGGACTTTCCGAAAAACTGTTTGGACCGTACAGAGTGATTCAACGCCTGAGCGACGTGACCTATACGAGGTCGTTCCTGACAGTGACAGTAGCTCCAGTCGCCGCAAGCACTTACCCGAAATGGTGCATGTGGTGTGGATGAAGCCATATCTGTCGAACTAACTTTCGTTTGTTCTTTTCTATTGTTTTTTTTTGTGGTTTTGTTTTTCGCGTGTTACTCTTTGCCATTTGTAAATTTCCCTCATATGCTTAAGTTGCGCATCGGGATGGTGCTTCCTTCGCAGGTACGAAAATACCGCACCTGTACTCCGATGAAGAGGAGGATTATGCGAGCAGGCATGCGCGTTTCTATCAAGGCGCGGTGAAGAAGAAGAAGTCGCAGTAGCGCGCTGTATTAAAAAGGCGTCAATCGTCTGCCAATCGTCAGTACGGACAAGGAATCAAATATGGCTGGTCCCAGTAACTTGGAGTTGGATGATGCATCGACTATGGATGTGGAGTCGCGGGCCCCCAAACGTCGCGGGTCCCCCATTAATGTTGGCTCAAATTCTCGCCCCCATTCTAAACCCAAGAAAAGCCCTAATGGCGCCGAGTTAACAGACTCTATTTTGGAGAGAGCAATTGCCACTGCGGTGCTCTCGCCGCCCGAGGGCTGATGAGAGTGCTTCAGTGGAATTGTCGTTCCATACTTGCTGCTTCAACAGATTTACTTCATCTCACACATAAATTTTGTCCGGATATCATACTTTTACAAGAAACTTGGTTGTATACAGGAAAAAATTTTTCATTGCGAAATTATCGATGTTTTCGTTTGGACCGTCCTACTAGAGGCGGAGGCATTGTAATATTTATTTCAACAAAATTTTGCCACATAACAAAGTTAGCATTCACGTTAATGGCCCCAGACAGCGAAATACTTGCGGTAGAAATAAATTTGCCCGGATGTAGACCTTTCACAGTCGTAAATTCCTACTTTCCTGTTGGGGTCCAGAACATTAGTTCCTTAGATTCAATTATAGCAAATTGCGGAAAAGATATAATCTTAGCTGGTGATTTCAATTCGCATCATGTATCATGGGGATACAAAACGGACCAGTGTGGTAAACGACTGTGGGAATGGGCAGTAGATAATGGGCTTTCCTGCATGAACACTGGAGTCGTTACGTTTCTCCGAGGACAGTCTCGCTCTGTTTTAGACCTGACGTTTTCTGGAACAAATATTGTTGTGTCTTCATGGTCAACGATTGACTGCGCTACAAACAGTGACCACCTACCTGTTGTTTTTGAAGTGGTAGGCCCGCTAACCTCTCCGGAGCTTCATAAGAGAAGTTTTATTGATTATACTCGTTTTAATACTTGTTTGAAAACAGCGTTTAATTCAATGAGACATATGAGTTGTATTCAAAAGGCTCATAGTTTATGTTCGATATTGGAGGATTTTAAAAAACGATCTGAATTTGTAATTTGTTCGAGTAAAAGCAATAGCCCTAGTAAATGGTGGAATGACGACTACACTAGAGAATTTAGGCGGAGGAAAGCTGCGTGGAAAAAGCTCCTATACAACCAGTGTCGAAAAAACTGGAATGATTACAAATACATAGCGGCCACCTTTAAACGTACAGTTTCTAAAGCGAAAGAAGAGTTTAACATCAGACATTTTGATTTCTTGTCCCAAACAGAGGGGCATTGTTCCGCTTTCTAAGATCACTGAAGATGATTCAACCATCAATCAATGCAGATTCACTTGTTCTTACACCGAATGAAATTACTGAGTTCTTGGAAAAAATTGGCAAAGGGCTTGAGAGCCGCTTTTCATCTTGTCTCCCTTGTCGGCCTTTATTGCTTGGCTCTGTGGACAATTTCGAAGAGGTGTCATTACCGGAATTGGCCTCAGTGATTGTAAGTTTGCCCACTGCTGCCCCAGGTCCGGATGGGGTTACCACCGCAATGATAAAAATTTTGTATAAGGAGTATCTTGATGTCTTATTGGCTCTGGTTAATCATTCTATTGAGAAGGCTTGGATCCCATTGCAATGGAAACTCGCTAAAGTAATATTATTACTCAAAACTCAAGGTAGTGGATATATACTGGAGAACATTCGGCCTATTTCATTAACGTCAAACCTTGTTAAGCTAATCGAAAGAATAATAAATGTCCGAATCATGAAGTTCGTGAACACCAGAGAACTGCTCAGCCCTTTCCAAATTGGTTTTAGACCAGACATGTCCATCAGGTGTGCGCACGCAGACATAGAAAGTCGAATTCATATTGCACGGCGCCACGGGAGATGTGCTGCACTGGTCACGCTAGATATCGCCAAAGCTTATGATAGTGTCGAGCATGCAATATTATTGGATAGAATGAATGCACTAGATCTCCCACATTACTTTATAAGATGGACAGCCGAGTTTTTGAGGGGGAGAGAATTTTTCTGTGTTAGGAATGGCATCGCCTCTAGAAGGTTTACACAGACCAGGGGTGTACCTCGAGGGGCCGTTTTGTCTCCCCTATTTTTCAATATATTACTAAGTGGTATACCTTGTCAGGCTGATGTAAATACATATGTTTACGCAGATGATATTGCATTTTTTGCTTCTGCAGACGACATTCAGTCTCTTTACGGAAAATTGCAAGCTTATCTCAACACACTTGAAAAATACCTGGAAGGAATTCGCCTATCTCTGAACGTTAACAAGAGTGCGGTGCTGGCCTTTCCGCTAAGTAGTCCAGTGTATTTAACTCTCTGTTATCAGAACAAAGTCATCCCCCAAGTTGAACAAACCAAGTACCTTGGGGTGATTTATGACAATAAACTCAATTGGCTACCGCACATTGAGTATATTGCTAAAAAAGGGGGCCGTGCTCTCGGAATATTACGACGGCTGAGCAACAATCGGTCTGGCATGCGAAGAGACACACTACTAAGGATATACAAAATGTATGTCAGGCCAGTATTAGAATTTGGGTGTGTTCTTTTCTCTGGAAGTGCCGCGTACAAAATTCGTCCCCTTGTTTTAATAGAACGGGATGCGCTCCGACTCTGCCTTGGCCTCCCCAAATTCGTATCGAACGCTGTGCTTTACCTGGAAGCGCGAGTGCCATCGTTAATGGCTAGATTCAGACTACTAACAGTCCAAACCTTTCTGCGACTGCACGAATCGCCTTTCAGAAGACACCAGACAGTGTTCATAAGTCAGCCCACTTTATTTTTTAATGTCCACTGGCCCCGTTTTCACACCCCACAGGTGGTTTTTGCGCAGGCAATACTCGAGCCGTTGAATGTTAAGCTCTATAATATAACTCCTACAAAGTCTGCTACCCTCTCTCTAGAAATAATTTTTGATAACATCTACCCAAATAATGCAAACCTTTTATCTTCACGAATTCTCAATGCCATGCTGGATGATCACTTGTGTCATATTCAGACCAATGCTATAATAGCTACAGATGCATCACAGAACCACGAAAAGGCAGGTGTAGGAATTTTTTCTCATTCGCTAGATTGGTCCTATTCGATTAGACTTCCAGATTTTACTCCTATCTACACAGCGGAATTCTTAGCTGTGGTTTTAGCATTACGGTAGTTGAACCCCTCTCATTCATCAGTTGCTATTATCACCGACTCACTCTCTCTATGTTCGTCGCTTACAACGCGTAGTGACTCAAAAATTTTGCAAGAGTTACATCTGTTAGCTCCGTCTCATTTGAGTTTGCTTCGCTTAATTTGGGTGCCCGGGCACAAAGGTTTGCCTTTGAATGAGTGTGCAGATTCATTAGCGAAGGCTTCCCTAGGGGGTCCTTTAGTACCTGCCGTTCCCCCAACCGCCTATATCACTGCCGCTAGGTTTAGGAGATTAACAATGATGAATGAGATATATAATTCTAGTATGGCTTCGCATTCTGACTACCACCATCTACTATTCCCTTGGAATCGTAAATTCTGCCCAACACGAAAATTAGAGATTACACTAACCAGGATACGTTGCCGCATCCCGACACTAAATTTCTATACACACAGGGCTGGTATGGCGGCATCTCCTTTGTGTATACAGTGCGGCGAACCAGAAACTATTGATCATTTTCTCCTTGCTTGCCGACGATTCTCCTCAGTAAGAAAAAGGGTGCTTGAGGACCCTGTAAACAAACTTGGCCTCAGTATGAACGCTACCGTCTTGCTTTCGTTTGGAGCTTCCACATTGGGGTACAGCCACCAGAATGTTTGCACTGCAATGCAAAACTTTATCATTAATTCGAATCGACTGCCTTCCTAAAATAGTCAATTATAATAAGTAATTAGAAGACCAAGCAGAATTCATCTTCCTTTTTTCTTTCTTTTTATCTTTTTCTAATTATATTTAAATCCATTTTCTCCAAACCGCCCAATTCTTGGCCGATCCCCCACGGTGGGTATGTGCCATTGTGCTGTGGATCATCATCATCATCATCATCATCATCATCAAAAAGGCGAGCTGCTACTATTCCTCTTGATCAGGGCTGTGCGACCTCTGTTTTTCACGTTGCAACAATATGGTTCACATAAATGCATGTTCTGCAAGCGTGGCTGTATAGCCTAGTGATTACGAAGCTCGCTTTGGGACCAGGGGCACGCGGGCTCGAATCCCGCCTCGGCAATAAAGTTTATTTTCTTCTTGGTAGTTTCTTGATACGCACCACAAATTACGGCTGGCTTAAACAGCTTGGCTGTTTAAAATGCTTTCAGCGCGGTGCAAGCGCGCTCGCGACTTGCTGATTCTTCAAAGACAAATTGGTAAAACGATGACTGGTAAGATAACATAATTCGTCACGCGGCTGAAATAGGGCCTGCATCCATCCATGATTGCACACATGTTGTCAACAGGCCGCCTAGCAGCAGCGCATTACGCAGCATCGTATTACTCCATCCACGCGCTGCGCTCACGACCGGTCGTGGCTGCGCTTCGGCTATAGTGTTCTAGCGTACGGTTCAGTAGGACGGGCGGCTGGGGCGGCGCATGCTTTGCAATGAGGCACCCGACGTGGAAAAATACTGTGGCGGTACTGCGATAGAAGTGGATTGGGCCGCATCAAGGTCGCGCCGTTGGGAACTGCTGGCAATACTGCTCGGCAGGCTCATTCGTACTACTTCGCGCGCTGGTATTTACGTTCAGACCGCTTAAATGGTGTTCATATTTGCATATGACACGTATTTATGCCTTAAAAATAAATTACTTTTAGTCTCCTCTTTATTTTATTTTAACACGAAAGTGTTTTATTCCGGGGTCCACCAAGACTTCACTGACGTATTTCCGTCACGGAAATACGTGACGGAAATGACGTATTTCCGTCACGGAAATACGTCATAGAACATAATACAAAGAAAGAAACCAGAAGAAAAAGTTCCACAAACATGCAAAATTTGGGAATCGAACCCACGACCTCTCGGTCCGCGACGATAGATCGCCGAGCGTTTAACCCATTGCGCCACAAACGCATTCGCAGAGAGCTACACAGACGCGCCTTATATATCTAACACTCCTCCGTGTACCCGCGCTCTTGCTCGGGGCGGTGCCGCCGCCTATGAGCAGAAAAGAGAAGTACTGCATTATGACACTAAAGCCCGGGATACATGGAGCGAACTTTCTCGACGAACTTCACGCGTCAAGTAACGACGCGGCGACACGACGCAGGATGTTTGCTGTGTTGCAATACATGCGGCGAACGCCGCCGCGCGTTGGCCGCCGTGTTGGCGGCGGTCCCGGCCGCCCGCTTCGAACTGAATTTGGCGTTGTCCTTGTAGAATTCACTTAGTTGGAAGCAAATGACTGCGTAAACGGCTTTCGCTTAGTCTCAGGCCGCTTCGACGACAGAGTATTATGGATAACCTTGAGTAGTTTTCGAGATCGCTTCTCGTTTCGAACGCGTCTAAGCCTAGCGAAAGAAATATCCGATGCCAACGCCATCTATCGGGGAAGTCGGGAGATAGGCATGACGACAGCATGTGGCCTCTGAGATCAGAAGATTTCTGTTGAAGGTTGTTGTAGAGAGCTTGCACTGCTTGTCTGTTTCCTCGCAGATCAGCGGATATGGGATGTACAAATACAACGCGATTCCTGAGAGATCATACTAGGAACTACTCAATCGGTGCAGAGACATGCAGACACGGCAACACCAACGCGATTGCAGACGACGCGAAAAGGCGCGCGCGCGCGAAACACCAGCATGCATTGCGACCGGAACTAGTGCCTCCTGATTGGCTGTCGTCCACCGCTGCGCGCTAGACGCTTCCGGCGGCGGCGTTCGCCCGACGAAAATGTTTGGACAGGCAGATCGGCTGCGGACGGCAAATTTCTTGACGCCGGCCGTCGGACGTTCGCCGCCCGACGAAGTTCTTCGCTCGGACGCCGGTTATTCGCTCCATGTATTCCGGCCTTAACGCGCACCGACAGTGAACGCTTCGGTGGTCTCAGTACTACGACGCCTCGATGCCAGCATTCGAAAGGACGCTGGCATCAAGAAGCACTACCAACGCCACCTAGGTGGCGTTCACCGTACTCAGCACAGCGGAGCGTGGCCTCCGCAATTAGCTCTGAAAATGTTTCTGAAGTTGATCGCGGAGGCTGCAATTACGACGCGCTGTACGCGCTGATTTGACTCGGTGACGATTCAGTTACGTGCTTTGTCTTGCGCGTTGTATTAGTGTGTCAGTTACGTGCTTCGTCTTTCGCGTTGTGCTAGCGTGTGCAGCGTAGTGCAGCTTCCATATGCACGACGGTTGCTCATGGTCATCGACGTTGGTAGTCGTGATGGAGGAGACGTGCCACCAGGCGTCAGCGTGGGTGCATCAACGCCTAAGGGCGCTTTAGCCACAAAACACCAATAGACATTATATATCAATGTGCAATAAACATTACACTACTTCTGTGAAGACACGTTTCACTTTCGTGTTCTATACCGATTCCTATATAAGAGGGATCAACCACATTTTTTTTTTTAATGCCGCTCGGTGATCTTTTTCGGTCTCAGGCCATGTTCAGGCTGGTTTTAAGCCGGCCACGGGCCAGGCTCGGGCCTAAGGTAAAGGCGAGCCGGGCCAGCCGGGTAACGTAGATTATTTCCGGGCCCGGTCCGGGCTGGGTCTCGCCATAAACCTTTTGGGTGGGCTCGGGCGGGTAGCTCAACGTAAAAACGGCCCCCGGCTGGGCTGAAAAAATCGGCCCGTGCAGTGCTCTGCCACAAATCACCACGTCAATTTGCAAAACAAATCAAAGGCCAATTCTGATAGAAACACTACCTCAACAACTCCCCCCGCAACGTCACAAACATCATCGACAACTTCAGTAACCTGGTTGACGACTTGGACACAGACGACGACGACGAGCGTCGCCGGAAGAACAGATGCATCAACAAAAAAGACGTGAACCCTCAAGCCAACTAAACCGAAGGCGAATCCATGTACGTCGTGTGCAAGAAAAAGAACGTCCCCAAGGACCTTTTCAAGACCACCAGTCAAGACTGCGCCTGTTACGGGGACAATTGCGACGACGCCGCAGGCGACGGCGAAATGGAATGGCATTATTTTCTGACTTCAGTAACCTTGAACACCGAACAGCCGCTTCAGGAAACGCGCATCTCGAAGCATTAGAAACGAGACGACTCCCGCACCAACGGTACATCGCACGTGAGTGCAATACAAAAACTCGCACGGTGCATCCTGTCGTCCGAACTAGTTTCAAGAGCAACCACCGCTCCAGCTACCTCAAGGCTCTTGAACTGTACTCAGTTTTGCCAAGAGCTGGACGTGTACGGTGATCAGTGCTCACGACCTACGGCGCATGTAGACATCGTCCGGATCGCAACAGTCAGCCTCGCCCACCAGAGCTACATCAGACGTCACCGGACTGCTATAGTTTATTCGGAACTTTTAATCAGTATACAGAGCGAACTCGGGACATTGAACCGAATGTACATTTGTACATTTTGTTATTTTTCAGTCTGCCATTGCTCCCTCCTCTGTTTTTCGCGCGCGCTCTCTTGGGGGGAGGGGAATGTGTAACGGTGTACAGATTAAAAAGCGAGTGTTCAGGCTGCCAATTTTTACCTATATATATATATATATATATATATATATATATATATATATATATATATATATATATATATATATACTGTAATGGGGTTTAATGACGACTAAGAAACGCGACCGTCTCAGTTGAGCGTCGGACACCGAGAGCGCGAGCCCGTCTTCGTCGGCGGGCCGATGATGATAATGCGTCCACAGGGCACCAGTCTTCTTCGCTACAACTGCCCCCTGGAGAAGAAGGAGCCATCCTGGCGACTCAAGGAGAGGAGAGGACAAGGGGGTCGTAATAGGGTTTAAGTCTCTGGACGTGGACTGTCTCGCGTCCACGACGCCTCAAATCAGTAGATGGCGTTAGCGGCTCGACGACGTAGTTGACCGGCGTCGTCTGTTCAACGACGCGGTAGGGACCGTGGTATTGAGCGAGGAGTTTAGAGCATAGACCAGGGGTGCTTGAAGGTATCCACAGCCAGACTAGTGAGTCCGGCTGGTAGGTGCAGGGAGGTCGGTCATCATCGCGACGGAATTTTTGGAGACTCTGGTCTTCCGCCGTGAACGAACGGGCCAGCTGACGGCATTCCTCGGCATACTTGGAGGCTTCAGACAGAGGCGTGCCCTCTGATGGGTCAGGCCGGTAAGGGAGAATGGTGTCGAGCGTACATGTAGGTTCACGGCCATATACGAGAAAGAATGGCGAAAATCCCGTTGTGGCCTATGAAGCGGTATTATAGGCGTACGTAACATATGGCAAAACGAGGTCCCAGTTGGTATGATCCAATGCCATGTACATGGATAGCATGTCGCCCAAAGTACGATTACACCGTTCTGTTATGCCGTTCGTTTGCGGATGATAAGCTGTACTGGTGCGATGGACGGTATGGCACGCGGTCAGAAGGGCGTTGAGAACTTCGGAAAGAAACGCACGCCCTCTGTCACTAAGAAGTTCCCGCGGTGCCCCATGACGCAGTATGAAGTGATGCAGTAGGAAGGACGCAATGTCGCGGGCTGTCGCTGTTTGCAGTGCCGCAGTTTCTGCATAGCGGGTGAGGTGGTCGACAGCGACACTAATCCAGCGATTGCCAGCTGATGTGCAGGGAAGAGGGCCGTATATATCGATGCCGACGTGGTCGAATGGTCGGGACGGACAAGGAATGGGCTGTAAAGGACCAAAAGGACGAGGAGCAGGAAGCTTGCGTCGTTGGCACGCTGTGCACGAGCGAATGTACTTTCGCACAAAATTATACATGCCACGCCAATAAAAGCGGGAGCGAAGCCTGGCGTAAGTCTTGAAGAGGCCAGCATGGGCGCATTGCGGGTCTGAATGGAGAGCGGAGCATACATCTGTGCGCAGATGGCGGGGAACGACGATCAACGATTTGCGACCGTCGGAAGCGTAATTTCGACGATAGAGAACACCATCCCGCAACTCGAAATGAGAAGCGTGGCGGCGGATAGCGCGTGAAGGGTGTGTTGTTCAAGTGTCAGAAATGCAATCCATAAGTGCCGAAATCCAGGGATCTTTGCGTTGCTCCACAGCCATGTTGACGGGCACAGGCGATGAAAACGCCGATTCGATGGCTGTAATGCAAGTCATGTCACTTGGTATAGGCGACCGAGAGAGGGCATCCGCGTCGGTGTGTTTACGGCCAGACCGGTAAATTACGCGTATGTCGAAGTCTTGTAATCGTAGAGACCATCGCGCAAGGCGGCCTGACGGATCCTTTAAAGTCGATAACCAACATAGAGCATGGTGATCTGTAACGACGTCGAAGGGGCGGCCGTACAGGTAGGGTCGGAATTTTCCAAGGGCCCAGATGATAGCCAGGCACTCCTTTTCGGTGACCGAGTAGTTAGATTCCGCTTTCGTTAGTGTTCGGCTGGCGTAGGCTACTACGTATTCATCATGCCCACTTTTTCGCTGTGCAAGCACGGCACCAAGTCCTACGCCACTGGCGTCGGTGTGGACTTCCGTGGGGGCCGTGGGGTCGAAATGGCGCAGTACGGGAGGCGAAGTGAGCAAACACCGCATGGTTTCAAACGCATCGTCGCAAGCTGTGGTCCAAGTAGAAAGTCGTGTGTCGCCGCGAAGCAGCTGAGTCAACGGAGCAATGATGGAAGCGAAATTCCGGATAAAACGACGAAAGTAGGAGCAGAGCCCGATAAAGCTCCGAAGTTCTTTCAGGGACGTGGGTTTCGGGAACTCCGCGACGGCGTGAAGTTTCGAAGGATCAGGGAGTATGCCATCTTTCGATACGACGTGTCCGAGTATAGCAAGCTGCTGGGCTCCACAGCGACATTTCTTCAAGTTGAGTTGGAGGCCTGCCTCGGTGATGCACTGCAGGACTTGTTCGAGACGGTACAGATGTGTGGGAAAATCTGGAGAAAAGACGACGACATCATCAAGGTAACATAGGCATGTCTTCCATTTGAGCCCACGAAGCAGATTGTCCATCATTCGTTCGAATGTAGCAGGGGCATTGCAAAGCCCAAACGGCATAACGTTAAATTCATATAGGCCATCTGGGATCACGAAGGCTGTCTTCGGGCGATCGGCAGGATCCATAGGCACTTGCCAATAGCCTGAGCGTAAATCGAGCGAAGAAAAATACTCCGCGCCTTGCAAACAATCCAGGGCGTCGTCGATGCGCGGTAAAGAGTAGACGTCTTTGCGAGTTATCTTATTAAGGCGGCGGTAGTCAACGCAAAATCGAATTGAGCCATCTTTTTTCTTAACCAGGACTACAGGCGACGCCCAGGGACTATTAGAAGGTTGAACCACTCCACGCTCAAGCATGTCGCTTACTTGGTTTTCAATAACATGGCGCTCCACGGGTGATACACGATAAGGCCTCTGGCGCAGTGGTGCGTGGGTGCCGGTGTCGATCTCGTGATGTACAGTCGAAGTGCGGCCTAATGGGGCGTGTTGACAGTCGAACGTAGATTGGTATTTCCGTAGAAGGCTGAGAAGCTGCGAACGCTGCGTAGGGCTCAAGAGGGCATCCACTGAACTATGGAAGACGTCGTGCCTAGGCTGGGAACAATGCAAGCTATAAGTCAACGAGTTCACGTCTGAACAGGTGTCGTCAAGAGGCGCGTCAAAGATGGTAACCGAGTCGGCAGACTGAAGACGTCCAAGGCACTCGCCACGACGTAAGACGAGGGGCGTGGCCTTAGCGTTGGAAACGAGCAGTCTCGTGCAGCCACCACTGACAGTTAGGACAGCGAAGGGAAGGGAACATTGTCGGCGAACAAAAAGGTCCGATGGGACAAACAGGGCAGTAGTGTCAGTGGCGAAAGTAGAGCAGGCATGCGCAATCACCGAAGAGTGCGGAGGGATCGTAGTGTCTTCTGTAACGACCAGTTTGTCGCCGAGATCGTCAAGGTCATGTGAGTGGGTGTCGGGAAGCGGAGAAGCGTAAATCGAGCGAAGAAAAATACCCCGCACCTCCACCAAATATGTAATGGGGTTTATTGACGACTAAGAAATGCGACCCAGAAAAGCTCACACCAGAAGGCCAACCACGATATCGATGTGGCTTATGCAAATCTGATGAGCACGATATGACAAGCACAAATTGTCCGACTAAACAGAAGGCCACAGCACGGATACGAAGGGCTGTACCAAAAACGAGTATAGTAACAACTCACAATCGTTATGAGGTTCTTGAAGAAGAGCCAGAGATGCTCATGGCAGAAGAAGCAGAAGCCCCAGAAACACAACTGTATTCTTCTGCTCTTAAACGTGGCAAGCAGTCGCAGACAAAGAAACAGAAATTACCGGAACCTCTGTATCAGTCGGATGATGACCATGATGACATTGACGCTCGTATAGACGCACTGGCCAGAGAGATTGAGCGACTACGCAAACATAAAGAATTGGTAATTCTGTGGCGTCAGAAAACAGGACCAACACGTAACACATCAACCAGTGCGAATGCCACAGTTACGCCTGGATCCCGTCCGGCACAACAGGTCAACCAAGCTGTTTGGGCAGCATCAACCAGTACGAATGCCACTGTTAAGCCTGGATCCCGTCCGGCACAACAGGTCAACCAAGCTGTTTGGACAGCAGTTTTAGATCAACTTGCTCAACTAACGTTGCTCATTCAGGATTGCCTGCATCATGGCTAATTCTCTGCATCAACTGTCACAGGATGGAATTCTACAGTGGAATTGTCGCGGCCTAAGCTCCAAGTTAGGAAAAATTAAAACCAAGCTTCAATATAATAAGCTACATGTATGGGCACTGCTTATTCAAGAGCATAATAAGCTATGCTCACTTTCCAATTTTAATGGGTATCATAACCCATCTATTAAAGATAGACGTGCTACTACAATGGCTTCAGCTCCCGGAAAAGCTGCAGTGTATGTATCATCGCATATTGCTCACACAGTGATTGATCTGGAGCCATGGTGTAGTGTTAATCAAGAAGTTGTCGGGGTCCTGGCACGACCAGTGAAGACTCCTGTCATTCTAGTGTCATTCTACGCCAGACCACAGCGCACACGCTTGAACTTGGGATGGATAGCCCATCTACGGTCTACGTACCCGGGAATTCCTATTCTCGTGGGTGGAGACTTTAATGCTCCACATACAGAATGGGGGTACAAGTACAACTCCCGAAGAGGATGTCAAGTTAAAAACGTCATGAGCGATGCCACTTTTACTCTGTTGAATCTTCACGCTGTGGCTACCTGTGCTGTACCCGCAGTATCTAGAACACACGCTCCAGACCTCACGTGGTGGTTGGGCCCTGGAATGCCGCAGTGGCGGGTGGAACCAGATACCTGGGGCAGTGATCATATGCCAATAATGATTGGTTTCCGTAGAACGTGCATAAAGAAAATTCGACGGCTTGTAACAGTCACGCATTGGGATAAGTTTCGGGAATCATCGATTGATAAAGTACCCTCAGAGCCCTCAGAAATTCTTCCCGCTTTGCAAGAACTGCTCCGAAGTAACACCACTGTAACCACAGTTGACGAAGAACAACCTCATCCGGACCTCGCTCTTTTGCAACTTTGGGCAAAGCGACGTCAGGCAGAAGTGTATGCGTCGAGGAATCCCGATGTACCAGGTAGCCGTGCACGTGCTAACCATATAGCGGCGAAGGCGCGTCGGCACGAAAAGCAACTTTCTCGACGACGATGGTATGAGTGGTGCGAGAATCTTGGATCGGGCATTGGAAACAGAGCACTTTGGCGTACATTCCGGTCAATGGAACGCGGTCATAAGCAACCTGACCCTGCAGCGAGCGTTAGGTTAGCGATGCAAAGTTCGCCACATGAATTTGCAGAACACGCTGCTAGAGCGTTTTTCCCGAAGTACGATCACGCGTCACCTGTAAACTGCCCTGAAATTGATGAGTCTGATGAATCCGAAATATCCAGCCCTTTCAGCATGGCCGAACTAATAGCGGCGATTGAATCTTCGAAGAAACGCACAACACCTGGACCCGATGGTATTCCTTATGAGGTTTTCAAGAACATGGAAGGAGCAGCTCTCGACGCACTTCTTCAGGCTATTAATAAAGTCTGGGAGACTGGAAACGTTCCACCTGACTGGAAGCATTCAATTGTTGTCCCGATCCCGAAACCAGGAAAGTCTCCAAATAACCTGCAGTCTTTACGCCCAATTTCGCTAACCTCAACTGTCTGCAAGCTCGCTGAAAAGATGCTGGCCACACGTGTTTCCTGGTGGCTTGAACGCCATGATAAATATCATCCTGCTCAAATTGGCTTCCGTTCTTACTTGGGAACTGAAGACGGTCTTTCTATCTTATCAGACGATGTTTTACATATTTCACCGCACAGCCACGCTGTGCGCACGGTAGTAGCAACTGACATAACGAAAGCTTATGACAATATAGACCATGAAATCATTATTGCCAACCTCCTCGACCTGGGACTTCCACCGCGGGTCCTAAGATTTATCTACTCATTTCTTCAGAATCGCACATTTGCGATTAGAGTAGATGGGAGGCAAGAAGGATACTTCACATCGAACAGAGGAGTCCCACAAGGTTCGGTTTTAGCTCCTCTTCTCGTCAACGTTGCTCTAATACCTCTAGCCTGGCAACTACACCAGATTCCAGACGTGAAGTTTTTAATCTATGCGGATGACGTCACTTTGTGGTCCGCACATGAAGATGTATCTCGACAAACTCAACAGCTTCAAGAAGCCCTTGATGTTCTGCACAACTACGCTCGGAAAGCAGGGTTGGGCATTTCCGCCCAAAAATCAAGCTATGTTGTGGTGGCCAACAAGAAAGGACGCACAAGAATCACGCAGCGCCCCTTTACATTTAAACTCGGCGCAGTGACAATCCCGGAGGCTTTGGAGGTCCGCATACTGGGTCTCGATATTCACCATTCCGGCGGTGGTGCACACTGGCTCCGTAAAATCAGACAGACTTCGACAAAAACACTTCACCTTATTCGTCGCATTGCAGCAAAAGCAGCTGGAGCTCGTACTGACGTAGCTCGACGGCTGGTACGTGCAGTCTTGCAGCCACGAATTTTATATCAGGCACAATTTCAACGGCTAACTTTGGCACAGTTGGTACAGTTAGAAACGATTAATCGCGATGCTATGCGCACAATAACAGCACTACCACGCATCACTCCGATACCAACGTTACAGGAACATGCCCAGCTCAACACAATTGCAGAGCTAATTTCGCAACGTGAAAAAGCACGTGAAATAAAAAAGCAACTTCTTCCGGCTGTCGCTGCGTTACATGCTCATTTTCAACGCGGCTCTCGTATTGACAATCAGCCCTATCCAATGCCTCCCTGGGAATTCACCAGCATCACAACTAATAAGCCAACGAAGTTACGACGCAGCGATACAACAGGTATTATTGACGACCACAATATCATCGATGCATCATGCGCTGACACCTGCAAAGTCTATACGGATGCTGCTATTCTCCCAGACGGCGGGAGGACATCATTCCTCAGTACAACGCATAATTTCATCAGCGGCCACCAGCGCTATTTATCTACAGAAGCCAGCGCTCTAGTAATGGAACTTCAAGCCATCCACGACGCTGTGCAAGATGCGACATCTAAGCTGCCTACCATCAAACAACTAGATATCTTCACTGATTCTTTAGCGGCTATTCAGGAACTGAAGAAGGTTGACAAGGCGATGGAAATCTGCGAGACAATACACACGATGAATAGCAAAACAGCTACCTGCGTCAAGGTACACTGGATTCAAGGCCATGCAGCGAACCCTCACAACATTGCTGCTGACCAGCAGGCACATTGCCCTCCTAATCCAGACCTTCCGTCTATTCCCCTCCCACCTCAACCCCTTAACTCGCTCCGAGCCCGTAAAAATTTTCTCCGGCAGGACACACGCGCTCTTATCCCCCCGTGTGTCTGCTCCCTCCCCCTTCACCTTACTAGGGCGGAGGAAGTTGTGCTTAGGAGGCTTCGGGCCGGGGTGGCCCTTACACCGGCTGTGATCTCAAGGTGGAACTGGTCGCATTTACCACTGGGTGCTACGTGTCCATACTGCTCCGTCCCTGTGATGGAAGCAGATGCATACCATCTAATATGGACATGTACTGGTTTACAATCGGAACGCTCGCGTCTCCTACTGCAAGCCGGCCTCCGCTACAGTGTGAAAACCAGCTATGACCGCTGGATACATGATAACAGATTCCACAAAACACTGCTTCAATTCATACACAACACAGGCCTCACAGCACGCATATAATACACATATACACATCAAGAATTATGCCCTAACGGCAAGTCTTTATCGCAATAAAAAAAAAAAAAAGAAACGCGACCGTCTCAGTTGAGCGTCGGACACCGAGAGCGCGAGCCCGTCTTCGTCGGCGGGCCGATGATGATAGTGCGTCCACAGGGCGCGCCAGTCACACAGGGCGCCAGTCTTCTTCGCTACAATACACATATATATATATATATATGTATATATATATATATATATATATATATATATATATATATATATACAGAGAGAGAGAGAGTTAGAAAATTTGCAGGTTCCAGTGGGAACCAGCTAGCAAAAGCAAGATGTAATTGGAGATTGCAGGAAGATGCCTTCGTCCTGCAGTGCACATAAATATATGCTGCTGCTGACGATGATGATGATAATATATATACAATCTGCCAGGCCGCCATGGGCAAGACAAAGAAAGCGCCGCTTCGTTAGAGAGATTCGCTTGAAGGAAATTGTATACTTTGAAAAAGTAGACATCCATACATCTTCGCATGCGACTAATTTGCTTGTGGTACATTGCGCCAATTATGTATATCACGCCTACTGATAAGAAATTTGTCATTCAGTATGGCGATATATATATATATATATATATATATATATATATATATAGTTCAAAAAATAGAACCAGGGTACCTGGTTCTATTTTTTTAACGATTTCTGTGCCGGATCCTGTGAT
Organism: Dermacentor silvarum; assembly: GCF_013339745.2. NCBI lineage: Eukaryota > Metazoa > Arthropoda > Arachnida > Ixodida > Ixodidae > Dermacentor > Dermacentor silvarum. Next base: position 162,842,438 of record NC_051156.1, read on the forward strand.
TCGTTGCTTCAATGGTTTATATATATATATATATATATATATATATATATATATATATATATTCAGCACAGAGTCACAAGCGGCTCCCTGTGATCTTGCCTGCTGGTAGCGGTGCAGGAATAATCGTGAGCTGTGTGGCAATTATTGAGTGGATGCCTTCAAGTTGGAAAGCATTCCGTCCTTTTTTTACAAGTAATCATATATGTAAAGTGAGATTATGTATGCATGCGCCAATTTTTAAAGCTGCTCTATTAGATATGCTACTTCAGTTAATTCCAGGCTATGTTCGTCTACTGGAAACCGCTGCAAAATTCCTTTTGAAATTGTGATGCACCGAAAGCCTGGGATATACTGCGTAGATTCCAAGAGCTCCTGTTCACTTCAATCTTTCTCTGTGTGGTAGTTGCCTCAACATAATTGCGCTTGACAGCCCGTAAGCTTTTCCCCAACTTTCAAAGAAGTAGTCGGGCACACTTTTAGAAAGCGAAGAGCGTACTTTACAACCAAGTTAGTGTTGAGCGAGGCTTGCGCACACAGGCAGGATTCTGAAACACGACAAATCACTTCTTAAACGGCAAACACAAACCAGTTGCTTATGTCTTTGCACTTACATATCATCATCATCAACAGCCTATATTTATGTCCACAGCAGGACGAATGCCTCTCCCTGCGATCTCCAATTTCCCCTGTCTTGCGCTAGCTAATTCCAACTTGCGACTGCAAATTTTCTAAGTTTATCACCCCACCTAGTTCCACCGCACAGAGAGCGATGGAACGAAAAATGCTAGGCCTAACGTTAGGAGACAGGAAGAGAGCGGTGTGTATCAGCGAGCAAACGGGGATAGCCGATATTTTAGTGGACATTAAGTGGAAAATATGGAGCTGGGCCGGCCATGTAATGCGTAGGATGGATAGCCGGTGGACCATTAGACTTACAGAATGGATACCAAGAAAAGGGAAGCGCAATTGAGGACGGCATTTACATATACTCAGGAATAAATTGTCACGCCGCGACTGCAACAATGTTATGAGAATCCAGACACGTCTACCATTGTTTTCTCTCAACAATTATATGTTCGCTTGCCTTCTTTCTTTGCATAATATTAGCACTTGAGCCATAGTAGGTGGTGCAACGATACAGATCTAAAGAACGTTGTCAATACATATTGTTCTTTTGATGGTAACAAAAGGTATTGCATAGCTTTGCTCAAGGTTTACATTGTGGTTTGTATATAAGAGCCGCGAAACTGTCTGGGTCCGGTTCACCTTCAGAGTTTAGATCTTGGTCATTGGATGTACTATGGCAGCTTCCAAAACTTTGGCTATCGTCTTTCTCGTGGTAGCGCTCATGCTTCTGTAAGTAATATAATATACAAAAGGTCATCTTTAGGGCACAGACAAGGTTTTATAGTGCTTACTTCTTTAGCTCAGCAAAAAGCTTACAGCTCAGAGTGTCCAACCCTGCAGTTCAATCTCTCAAAAGTATGTAGAACATTTTGTTATCGGAATTTGTTCATCTGTAGTTGCGATGGTGTTCATGTCGTTTTATGCTGAGAACAGTGCAATGTGGGTATCGAATAGCAATTTTATACCGTAAATGGTGGGAAACTGACGACATGGGTACTCTAGCTGTACGAAATTAAGCCGATTTTGAGGTTCATGCTTCATGGTATGTTGAGTTATTTTCGGAACAACAGCTACGTGTGTTTGGTGAGTTCCTGTCTAACTGATTTTGTCATATACAAATGGACGGCATGTTTTTCTCAGAAATCCAAGCCGGGTTTATCTTAAGTTAAACGTCACTTTTACACGGGATGCACCGTTAAGCGTTTTGCCGTCGGTACACGCGCGGTTTTGATCCAGTTGAATCCAGTTGATGCCAATACCTTTAGCTCACATTCTTGATTAAATGTTAGATTCCTTGCTAAATAGCGTGCCAAAAGCCTATTGACTTGTGCCATTCAAAAGGTACGCCTCTTTTCTGCTGTTTCACTTGCTGCCACGTAGACAGCGCAGCTCTTAAGCAAAAACCTATCGTATATCGTAATCAGCATAGTACAAAACAAAAAATCCTAAATATGTAAACAGTGATTTTAACTATAAAGAATGATACAGGATCAAATTTAAACAAAATGTGTTATGCACTTAATACCAGCGGGAATACTTACAGTAATGTGCAGTCATTAGAATTGTACACGTTGCAGAAAAACAATGTTACCGCTCTGAATTGCAAATACAATAAAAATGTAACTAATTACAGTTACCAATTACTGCCCACCAAAGTAAATGAGGAATTACATTACAGTATTAGTTCTGCGTAAATTTCCTCCGGAGATTCATTAACCTTGCATAGATACAATAAACAGAACGAGCTGGCATGCCCTCTGCAGCCCTGTTTATGATGCTTATCTGCACTTACAATAGCTTTTACAAAATTTCTACTGTCATGGTCTCACTTTTAGAGGGCAGATCTTTGGCACCCGTTCCAGCTGCGCGCGTCGGCGTTCACGGAGTAATGGACCGAACGAGCACAGCGAAAGATGAGAGCGAAGTTGGCAAGCACCGGCCGATAATAAAAAAAAAAAAAAAAAGCAGAGAGAAGGGCGCAGCGCAACCATGAGGCGGGAAGCGGAGGAGGGTGTGGCGAAAGGGTGAGGAGGAAAGCTGAGTGCCGGCGGCATCCAGGCATGCGACCAGCGCGGAAACAAAGAGCTGGCGTGGGCTTCAGACCCATTGTGCATGCGCTACGTTGCCTGCGGCGCCGCCGCCGCTAGAGAATGCGCTCTGCGCGAGCCACGGGTTCCCGTGTTCACGCTTTCTTTCTCAACAATGAAAGACGCAAGCGGTGGAAATTCTTTGTCTGCCACTGCTGCTTAATGCTTGTGAACCGCTGCTGCTTATGTCCTAGCATAGGCTCTGCGCCACCTCCGAGAGGACCCTGTCGTTCAGAATCAAATTCTTTGATACAATGTATCAGGAATTCGAAACACTTAAATAGCTGCGCTCAAAATTCGTAATAAGGAGTCTCGTAATCGTTGGTGATACTTTTTGTTTGGAAGACATCAGCAGCAGCACTGAAAACTTGATAGAGGAGCAGAAAAGTCGTAGTTACGCCCGAAAGGTGAAGCATCAACTGCGATAGCAAATTAGTAGAGAGCTATACAGAGTAAGGATAGTAGTTCTATCGGTTGTATAAACTTGGACACGTTCGCTTACTAACTGAATTAACCAGAATGGTGTCAGGGTGCACAAGCAAACACTCGACGATACCACTCGACGACCGCCGACAACCGCTGTCAAAACGCTGGCGTGAGCAAGCGCAGCAGCAGCGAGCGAAGGTTCGTGGGGTCTATCTTGTCAACGGAAACTGAACGGCAAAAGCACAGCGCATACAAAGCTATGAGCCGTCTGCAGATCGCTTTCAACATACGGTGCGGGCGACCAGCCGCAGCCACTCAAAGTCCAAGTGCGCAGTTGCGGGCAGAGTAGAAGACGTACCCCCTGCCTCTCGCATTGCCTTCCCGCTTTCCTCCTTTCGAGTGCAAGACTGAGTCACCATTTCCCCTTGCACCATTGGTGCCGCAGCACGACGTCGCACCCCCCTCCCTCCCTCCCTGCCATTCCCCCACGGCCTTTCGCGCAACGGTCGCGTTTGCTCTCCGTCGTGCGCTCGCTCACCGTGAAAGCGCGTGGCGATGATTTTATCGCCCTTGGACTTTTACCGAACTTCTTGGAGACGACGACGGCGACGGCAGAAATCCGCTTGGAGTGTCCATTTAATTTCTATCGCAATAATAGGGAAAGACGGGAGCTTAGCCAGCCAGTTCAGCTGGTATGCGCGCGGGTCTGTAGGGTTGTGTCATAATGCATGCGGATCTTTCGCACAAGATTGTGATTGCTGAACATCTGGGTTCTTTACGACGCGCAGCGCTTCATTGTTGCTGGGAACTGGAGAACACGCTCTCAGTTGGGCCCACGAAAAGCAGTAAAAATTGTCCGTACAGGATTTCCTCTATAATGTCCTAAATGGCCTCCGATATCGGAACGTCCCATCACCTGCGCAATTCGTGGGCCCACAGCTGGTTGAAACAGATATTGATCCCCCGGGTTCTTTTGTCTAAACAAGCACATTTGAGAGGCTGTTGCATGGTACGACATAAGGTTGTTCTATTGTAGTTTAACGAAATTCTGGTTGTCAAAGCTCCGTCAGTTGTTACAGCTTGTCTCGTCCATAAAGTATCTGGTTACATGTAAGTATTTGCTGAAAGTTATTTTTGGAATTACAGGGAGCGGTACCGAGTAAACAAAGTAATCGGTAAATTACAAAATTACCAAAAATAGAATTGATTGCAAGTAATTCGCGATAATAGTAATTTATTAAAAATAATAGGTTATGTGCAAATCTGGCAGTCACTCGGTGTGCCTGTAACGCTAGTATTAAAGTGTCACCGTAGAGCGTCCCGGCCAGACATGTACACATTACAGAAAAAGGTAACCGATCACAATTACAGTTACTGCATTCAAAAATGTTATTGAATACAGTTTGCAATTGCTGTCACACGTGATTAATTGAGGAATTACTCAATACTGATCGACTACTTCCATGTTCCTTTCCTCGTAACTTGTATTAACATTGCATGGGTGCAGTAAACAAAACGAGCTGGCCTGAAACTTTCAGTGCGTCCTCTGCCGCCCTTCATACATTGCCTATTATCTGCTCTAACCATTGGTTTTCAAAAACTTAGGTGTTTATTGTCCCTTGTTCTTGTTCCCTTAGACATCAGGGGTGGTACTCTGTAAGAGTATAGCTCGTGGACTGTCCATTTCGGCGACAGTTGATTCGCTCCTGCTGGACGTGCAGGAAGGTGGCAGCCAGTCTCCTTCATGCACGTCCAGCAGCAGCGAATCAACGGTCGCCGAAATGGACAGTCCACTAGGTAGACTCTTACAGAGTACCGCCCCAGCCGCATCGCTGAAAACTCAGTCGAGTCTAAAAAGTAGAGGCAAAAGAGAAAGGTTATACAGTTCACTCGATGTGCGCGCTGTGTGATAGGGCGGTGTTGTAACATATACAAATCTTGAACACGATTGTGGTTATTTAGTATCTGGGTTGGTCAAACGCAGCGCTTCATTGTTGCTGGAACTTGGAGAAGTAGCTCCCCTTTTCGACATTGAAAAGCAGAAAATATAGTCCGTATGTTTGAAGTAGTCTTCGCTGTCCAGAAATACCAGGACCGCTTAAAGGAGTATTGAATAAATGAGGCCCCGGGCTTGTGCACTTTCGCGAGGCTGCTGCGTGATATGATCTCGGTCTTTCTACTGTAGTTTTCGCCAAATTCCGGTTCCCAAAGCTACGTCGTCTTTCAAAGTTTGCCTCTTCAATAACGCAACTGGTTACGGGAAAATGTAGGTAGCTTCCAGCAAGCATTTTGAATAAAAAGAAATTGTTATATTACAAAATACACTACATGTTAATTTTTTACAAAAAAAAACTGCACGGAATTCATTACGTACAAATATGGTTGTGTCATACCTTTTTTTGCGGCTTCCCGCGCTAGTGCAAAATAAAACGTCTATATTAGGCGCAAACAGCATGTGGCGCTGTGGCGCTATATGTCACGGTCCTTTTATTTGCCCCCAAATATCGTTACACTTTATTGGCGGTTGTCGTTCTCTTTAACGCACTGCTGTTAAGCGTTCGTACACCTTTATTCTTGCTGGTGGATGCATGATTAGCAAAATAAGTTAGTCGCACTTGCATCGATTTGACCTTGATTCTGCCTGTCTGCCAACGCATTTTCAAAGAAACATTCTCGCGCAGCATAACGGAGTTAATTAAGAGTAGCTCTCCGGGTTGCTGTACCCTGACTTCATGAGGAATGCGCAAATTAAGATGAAATAGTTTCACGCCTCGTTGTCGGTAAGTGCTTCTGTTTCCGTATTAACATGCGTCCGAAAAGTGACATTCGCTCTTCGAGCAGTGACTGAAAGCGTACCAAAAAATGTAAAACAAATTCCTTTCCTTTTCAATAGAAGGAATCTGGACTGATAGCCGCGAAAACGGCGTCCCAGGGATTCCTGCCCTCTTTCTTCTTCTTTCTGGGGTTTTACGAGCCAAAACCTGTTCTGATGATGAGGCACGCCGAGTGGAGGGCTCCGGATTAATTTTCACCACCTGGGGTTCTTTAACATGCACTACAACGCCAGCACAGGTGCGTTTTTGCATTTCGCCTCCATAGAAATGCGGCCGCCGCAGCCGCGATTCGATCCCGCGAAATCGTGTTCAGCAGTGCAACGCCTTAGCTGACTCTTTGTTTAGGCATGCAGAGAATGTGGCATGGCCTATGTTCTGTACGTTTAACAGAAATATAATGCACGCAATACAAATCACACAAATACTGGCACTTCCGAAGTACATTGCGAATACTTATATTAATTTAAGAACAGCTGCATCTGTAATAGCACAAACGCAAGGGGACAATATACAGATAGCTTGAACAGGTGCAATTAAGACAATTAGGTTTCGTTTAATTGTTAGAACAACAATTGTAAAGCCCTTGAAAATGAAGAATCTGTGTACTGTTACTATAGTTAAAAATGCGCCCATACACGCTTTCTTCGCATCCTGCCCTGACATTGATGTTACCATTTGTGTAACAAAAAAGAAATACGTACCTGAGCTTGATGAGCACCAAAATGTGGGATATTTTTTTCTTCCACGACGACCTAGATAATAAATGTCTTTTTTATTTTTTTTGGTGGCGTCGAGTAAATTGAAGCATAACTTTCTATAAACAATATTTCTGTGACACTTAATGCTAAACTAACTGTGGCAAACGCAATCCAAGCAATAATATGCATTTCTTCCGAAGCTAAACAGTGCGTTGTGATTATAGATTGCATAAAATAATATAATGGAAAAAATAGAGAACTACTGTCGCAAAGCAAATGCTGAATATTTACGTACCCGTATGGCAGACTGCTGATCGCAGTGTAGCTTAGTGGTAGAAACATTCAGCCCCGCCGAGTTTATTCTTTAACTAGAACAGCAGTAGGCGCCAGCACATGATAAAATTTACGACTTAAACAAGTCTACCTGCTTTTTCTCCCTCTCCGAGATGTCAGGATTTCGCTTCCCGATAGAACCTCGTGCTTCTGCTACTTGCACACATTGAGTTGAGGGAACAGTACACAGGCCGTGGACACCGCTACTATCAATTACTGGAAGATAACTTTATTGATAGCTGAACAAAAGAAGGTGCAAACTGCCCAACTTTACTCTGGCTTCCAAGGGCGCGATATTCCTGATGGCAACAAAGTCAGCTTGTTTTCGACCTGGAATAGCTGTCTAGTTACACTCGACTTAAAAAAAATGAAATGCACATTTTGCTAAACGCAGATTTCTTCTTTAAATAAGAATAAAATTCGCTGGAACTAGCGGAATATATTTTTCCGTTCCAATTAGGTATAAATTATCACTAGACATCACCCTTGAAGAACTGTTAAGTTTAACGCCAGTATATTTTGTGAAGAACGAGGACGTAAAAACAATATCACGAGAGAGCCGGTAGTCTAGTAAATTATGCAAAATTACCCGGAATTCACACCTGGTTTAGTTTGTTTTCGCAATCGGCTTAAGTTACCGAAGAATATAATTCAAAACTTAAATAATGAGTGTTCTCAATTAACTAAATAAGCCGACGGGTGAATTTATCTAACAGTAAGAAGGTATTTCAAGCCTTGAAGTTGCGAACGCCCTGCACCCACAACCTTTAGTAAGGCTGCAGCTACAACCCTCAGGCACGCAATATGAAAAGGAGTCACCCTGCCTTCAAGAAAATGGCCACGTGGCGCATAATGAGAACTGGCGTTGAGTTATGCACACAATGTGGCCATGGACATGTGCTTTATGGCCTGGTGTGACGAGAAACGCTCTTGTTTTTATTAGCAGCCCGACGGTGACTGGCAATGTCCTACTATGGTTCATGCGCCACATGATGCGGCGTAGCATTGGCGTCATTACAACTAATTCTGCATAGGGTACGCGACTGAAAGTCATTTCGTAACAGCTCATTAATAAAAACAATGACGTCAAAGTGGAAACAGAACTTGTGTGAGATTTCTTCACAGCCAAATGCATCAAATACATCAAATGCATGCCCTTTGAAAGGACGCTGGCCATGCAGGCTTAGGAAAATTTACCAAGTGCGCAAAGCTCAAGAAGTACCGGGCACCATTTAGAAAAAGTGCAAGTTTTTTCACTTACATCAAGCCTTACCAGGCCGACAATTGATGTTGGGAAATGTTTGCTCACTCGAGAAAGAAAGATGGTTTTGTTTGGCCTCCATGGGATGAGCTAGGCAGAAGCAGAATGTGCTGTGGTCTCCAGACTCCGGCCGCTAAAGGCGCCGTGCAGGTCATCGCCGTACTGCTCTTTGCATAATTTAATTACCTTTCTTGGCACCTGTGCTGCTCACGCAGGTGAAGCCCACACACAAGCTTCTTCGTTGCTCGTTTTTGTGAACTTTCAATTGGATTCGTGACTCCGTCCATGCTCTGGAAGGTGTATGACACTTTTGAATGACCTTTTTGGACTTTGTTGATAGCCATGAGGATGCTGAACTTGCCTGTATCGTTGTACATCCTTCTTCTATGTCATCATCATCCCTCATCCAGCCTTTATGTCCCCGATCCCCCTCCCCCTGTGCAGAGTAGCAGGCTAGAGCACGCTAGCTCAGGCCGACCTCTCTGCCTTCCTTCAAATAAATTCTCCCTTGTATTGCATGCTCGACCGTGCACTTTCTTTAAAAACTACTGGAAGCAGCAGAGCATAAGATTTCGCGCCTCACGTCCTCACGTATCATTTTACCACTCGATAACTTTACCCATCGGCAAACGGTGTGATGCAAACGGTTGCACGTATTATACCACGGCGGTGATAGCACCACGAAGGATATACTGTAAAAGAAATATTTTGTGGAGGTTAATGCTCGCCACAAAAATATGTTGCTGCGAATATTTTAGTTCATTTCAATACGATTTTTCAACATACATTCATACATGTAATACATAACATTACATAGCGTCATCTTCACTTTGTAATCAAGCGGTCAGTCGATAGTGCTGTGTTGGCTTTGCTTGATCTGATCACACGGGTACCTATTTTTTCCTGCAGAGCTGACTGCCATAAAACGAATAATCAGTGCTACAAGACGGTGAGATATTTTCATTTTATTCACCATGCACCATGTCTTGTTGATGCTCTATTAGGGCATGATTGCCGTCTTGAATATAAACAAGTGAGGCAATCTATTTAAATATTTCGGCTATGGGCCAGTACCACCGGCTAATAATGTATTACAATTCTACACAAAGCCTCGCGTTTGCTGTGGGCGCGTGCACATGCAGTGTTTTGGTTGTGTGCTGTGTCAAACCAACATATAAACCAACGAAGCGGAACGTAGTAAGCGGAAGTTCAACATGTAGGAGTTCTGAAAAGCTATTTAAACGTGCCCTCCTAAAGCACTACTTCCGATACTTCATTGTGCTTGTATTTTTTATGATAAACAACAGGTAAAGAGAGCATAACGGGAGGCCTGCTCTTGCATCATTAAAAACTCAGTGGCATATAGTTTGGCTATGCCTGTCGTTAAAGCGGAATGAAAGCAACAATGATAGCAATAGCAGAAATAATATTATTATTATATTAGTAATATTATTATTATTACTGCTGAATAGCATCACTATTAAAGGTACATGATGCTGGAACCCACGGGAAAAACCTTTCACTCCTACAGCTTAAGGCCACTCGGTCGAGCATTGGCAGCTTTAAACGCCGTTACGAGTACAAAATATACGCAAAACAATGAAAATACAAAACGTTTTTAAACAAATGTCAGTATTTTGACACAGAGGCTGAAGCCATAGTAAAATCTTATTGGTAAGTAGAAAACATTACCTGAACTCGAATTAACAAAAAGCGCATTGAAAACACGCGGGAAACTATTTGGAACTACTCCTTAAAGGTGATATTTTCAATTTTAATGATTCCATTGTGTAACTCATTTGTGAATCATTTAATAACGTAGAGAGGGTGCTCTTCAATATGTGATCAGTTTTGTTCGGGTTGTTTCTAGGATCCTAGGGTCAATATTTCTGGTCTACGTGTGTTGCAGTATGCCGCTTCAAATATGTAGAAGTTTTTTTTTTAATCATGTGCAAATGTTTATCTGATGTATAAACTGTTGATAAAAAAAGATAAATATGATAAGTACTTCTTAACGGCATAATATTGTACTTGCGAAAAAAAAGTTCAGAGTGATAGGTATTAGGAAAAATTCGAAATATCGCTAGAAGTGCGAAGATTCGATTGTGATAGTAAATTATATAGTAGACAGGTAAACTAAATAATGATCGTAGTTTTATCGGCCTTGTAAACTTGTAAACATTGGCTTACTGACTACAATAACAAGCGTGGTGTCACGCGTGCAGAAGCAAGCATAAAGTAGATCGCCCACTCCCCACTCTCGCACTGGCACCTTGCGCGCGACGGAAGATGGCGCGCTCCCTCACCGCATTGCCCCCTGGCGCGCGCCAGATTAAGCCACCATCGTCGGCTCACCCCTGCTCGCTTTCACTCGCAAATACAGCGTACGGCGTGCGGCGGTGAAGTTATCGCAGTTGGACTTTATACGGAACATCACGGACATAATATAGCAATAATAAGAATACAATAAAAATATTTGCTGTGTTTTCTATGAGACACGTCAATGGAAATTATTGCTCAAAACAAGATATTCAATATTATGAGTCAATTTTTTTTCACTTGAAAACTTGAAATCTGCGGCTGCAGTATGAAGCATGACTACATTACGCGTAAAGGAAACATGAGCATCAAAGTTGGGCAGCATACCACGAGGGGCAAAATATTTGTCTGCATGTGAGATGTCAGTCTGTGTGATACACTGTTGTGTTTGTGTGATCACGATTATGTTGTTTCTCTCCCTGGCCTACCAGGGTTACAATTATGGCTATGGTAAGCAGCGGCTCTATACACCTACAGGAACAGTGCACAAGGCAATCGATGCTTTGCGCTTACGATTATTTAAGGGCGTCGTACACATGCATTGATAATGCATTCTAAGCCCTTTCCTTCGCGAGAAAGTTATTGCTAGAAACACACAGCACAGCGTAAAGAACCGCGATACGTTCAATTCGTGATCATCCCCATCATAAGCCTATCTTCCAGCCCTCTGCAGGGCCAAGGCCTCTCCCACCGATCTCTAATTACCCCTGTCGTGCGATAGCTAATTATAATTTGTGCCTGCATGTTTCCTCATTTATTTACCCCACCTAATTTTCTGCCGTCCTCGACTGTGCTTTCCTTCCCTTCGAAACCATTCTGTATCTTTAATGTTACACCAGTAATCTGCCCTACGCATTCATAGCCTGCCCAGCTGCATTTCTTTCTATTAATGTCAACAAGAATATTGGCTTTTCCCGTTGGCTCGCTGGTCTACAATGCTCTTTTCCTGTCTTTACACGTTACGATTAACATTTTGGTACCATTATTATTCGCACGGTCCTGAAATTGTTCTCGAGCTTCTTTGTTAACCTCCCAGTTTCTGCCCCATACGTTCGCACCGATATAATGCAATGATTGTGGACTTTTCTTTTCACGTTATAGGAACACAAGTATTGTTCTTTTCTCCATATTTATTGTTCACTCTGAACCACGGAAAACCACACTATATCTCGTTCGTCGTGAATGTTTACTACGAATATTAACACTGTTTTAACTTTGCGCAATCGTTTGGCAACTTTATGGAGACAAGTGCAACAACTCAAAAGGAGCTACAAACAAAATTAGGCGACGGTTGAGGTCGATGTCTATGTTTATGTTATGAACAATTGTAAATTAAATGAAATTACAAATACACAAGCATGGAATGAAATTGGCAGAACAGGTATAACAGCTAACGCAGTAGAGGCCACAGGTAGCAGTATAATATGATAGGGGTAGCGCAACATAATAGACGATGAAGCAATAGCTTGATGGCTATTCTTAATCCAGATTTGTGATGCGGTTCCGCTTCCATAATGAATTAACACAAGTATCCGGTGTATCAGTTATTTTATTTGATAGAATTTGCAAGTAGTCTGTATACGAAGTTTCAGATGAATTAAGTTTCCGAACCAGCGAAGCCCGCTTCTTAAAGAAATTAACAGTTTCGCCCAAAAGGCGAAGCATCCATTGCGAGAGCAAATTATTAGGCAGCTATACGAACTAAGGATAGTAGTTTTATCGGCTGTACAAAGTTGGAAATATTCACTTATTAATTAAATTAGCAAGGATAGTGTCAAGCCGCACAGACAAACACGAACACATCATATTCGATGGCCACAGACACTCGCTGTCAAAACGGGGACGTCAGTAAGCGCGGCAGGAGCAGGGAGCAAAATTACCCTCCTGCTGTTCATCACTTCAACGCTAAGTGAGCGACGAGAACACTACCCACACAAAGGTATGAGCCACCTGCGCATCCCTTTCTTGATATGGCGCGCGCGGCCGTGCAAAGTACGCAACTGGTGGCGGAGTAGAATGACGCCCCCTCTCCCTCCCATGTTGCCTCCCCACTTCCCTCCCTGCTGGCGCCAGATTGAGCCCCGATCGTCGGTTCCCCATGCACGTGGTAACGGAATACGCAGCTGCTGTCGGAGAACAACTGCGCCTCCCCCTCCCTCCTTCCCTCCCATCCCCCCACGGCCTTTCGCTTAGAGGAAAGCAGCGCGTTTTCTGTCTGCTTCCCTCTCTTGCGCGCGCCAGATTGAGCCGTGATCGTCGGCTTTCCTTGCGAGCTTTCACTTGCACATACAGCATACGGCGTGCGGCTAGGCTGCTAACGCCTTTGAACTTTGTACGGAACATCACAGCGACGGCGGTGGTAGAAATGCGCTTGGAATGTCCATATAACTGCTGTCGCCATAAAAAAAAAAGCGAAATCGGCCGGTTTCGTGTTTGGTTGTTAGTGGTCCATTGTAATCAGAATTTTACAGTAGCTGCAGAGATGCCGATGCAAAACGCGCATAAGCTCGCACAACCGAATTGCGAATCACGTTCATCGCCAAACAGCAACTGTTAGAGCTATTTTGGTCTAATGTACTGTTGCGGGAGATATTTGAGACGTATAGAGGTTTACCTGATGCTGGTGCAGCACTCGGGAACGACGGCCTTCTAGTTTTCCAGCATCGCTTTCTCGCTGTCCCGGCTCCAGGAGAAGAGGATGACAATCGTCTTCTACAATGACGCTGGCGCAATTTCAGACAACACACATGTGCAATATTCTGTAGAACGTCTATATTCTGTACAGAATAACGCAATAAAACAACAAATGCTAACTAATATTCTCACTGAAGCAAATGTGCACCTTCAAACGCATATTTATGCAACTAACAGTTTTAGAGAAGCGATCGTACGTTCGTTTACGCTGCAAATCATCAATGATGGTTCTTGCACTATTTCTTTCGTTCACCTGCCCTGGAGGCTAGTCTACATAATAGACGTGTATGTATACAGGCGGAATTCCTTTGTACAGTGTTACACAGGAGTAAAAAAAGCCATTCCGTTTTTGAGTGGGTATAAATTGTTCATATTCTTTCAAGTGTTAGCGTGTAGCCTAAAGACACCATTAGTCGAAACCAAGTGCGAACAGCCGGGTTAACTTTCTAATGCCGCTGTTACTGTAGGTTGATGTACGTCAGGAGCGACTATTTGTCTACAATGCTACACTCATGCCAGGACCACCTGAATGATGGCACACTTTTTAACACGAAAGTGTTTTATTCCGGGGTCCACCAAGACTTCACTGACGTATTTCCGTCACGGAAATACGTCATAGAACATAATACAAAGAAAGAAACCAGAAGAAAAAGTTCCACAAACATGCAAAATTTGGAAATCGAACCCACGACCTCTCGGTCCGCGACGATAGATCGCCGAGCGTTTAACCCATTGCGCCACAAACGCATTTGCAGAGAGCTACACAGACGCGCCTTATATATCTAACACTCCTCCGTGTACCCGCGCTCTTGCTCGGGGCGGTGCCGCCGCCTACGAGCAGAAAAGAGAAGTACTGCATTATGACACTAAAGCCCGGGATACATGGAGCGAACTTTCTCGACGAACTTCACGCGTCAAGTAACGACGCGGCGACACGACGCAGGATGTTTGCTGTGTTGCAATACATGCGGCGAACGCCGCCGCGCGTTGGCCGCCGTGTTGGCGGCGGTCCCGGCCGCCCGCTTCGAACTGAATTTGGCGTTGTCCTTGTAGAATTCACTTAGTTGGAAGCAAATGACTGCGTAAACGGCTTTCGCTTAGTCTCAGGCCGCTTCGACGACAGAGTATTATGGATAACCTTGAGTAGTTTTCGAGATCGCTTCTCGTTTCGAACGCGTCTAAGCCTAGCGAAAGAAATATCCGATGCCAGCGCCATCTATCGGGGAAGTCTGGAGATAGGCATGACGACAGCATGTGGCCTCTGAGATCAGAAGATTTCTGTTGAAGGTTATTGTAGAGAGCTTGCACTGCTTGTCTGTTTCCTCGCAGATCAGCGGATATGGGATGAACAAATACAACGCGATTCCTGAGAGATCATACTAGGAACTACTCAATCGGTGCAGAGACATGCAGACACGGCAACACCAACGCGATTGCAGACGACGCGAAAAGGCGCGCGCGCGCGAAACACCAGCATGCATTGCGACCGGAACTAGTGCCTCCTGATTGGCTGTCGTCCACCGCTGCGCGCTAGACGCTTCCGGCGGCGGCGTTCGCCCGACGAAAATGTTTGGACAGGCAGATCGGCTGCGGACGGCAAATTTCTTGACGCCGGCCGTCGGACGTTCGCCGCCCGACGAAGTTCTTCGCTCGGACGCCGGTTATTCGCTCCATGTATTCCGGCCTTAACGCGCACCGACAGTGAACGCTTCGGTGGTCTCAGCACTACGACGCCTCGATGCCAGCATTCGAAGGGACGCTGGCATCAAGAAGCACTACCAACGCCACCTAGGTGGCGTTCACCGTACTCAGCACAGCGCAGCGTGGCCTCCGCAATTAGCTCTGAAAATGTTTCTGAAGTTGATCGCGCAGGCTGCAATTACGACGCGCTGTACGCGCTGATTTGACTCGGTGACGATTCAGTTACGTGCTTTGTCTTGCGCGTTGTATTAGTGTGTCAGTTACGTGCTTCGTCTTTCGCGTTGTGCTAGCGTGTGCAGCGTAGTGCAGCTTCCATATTCACGACGGTTGCTCATGGTCATCGACGTTGGTAGTCGTGATGGAGGAGACGTGCCACCAGGCGTCAGCGTGGGTGCATCAACGCCTAAGGGCGCTTTAGCCACAAAACACCAATAGACATTATATATCAATGTGCAATAAACATTACACTACTTCTGTGAAGACACGTTTCACTTTCGTGTTCTATACCGATTCCTATATAAGAGGGATCAACCACATTTTTTTCAAAAGATAGTAAAATTAATGAATCGCCGAAGTGCCTGCATTTCTGGACATTCAAAAGCTTCAGGTCAAATGTGTTTCAGCTGACGCTTTCACTAGAAATCCCTAAAAAGTAACTTTTTTTAGCGACGACGTACGTGCACGTACGTCGTGCACGTTGTGCCCGCCAGCATAGAGAAGGCAGTACCACTTAAGTTCCACTTTAAAGATATGTTTGCTGTTTTCTGGCACTTGATTCGCCATTTTCTTCATGCAATTCCATGTAGGTCTGTTGTCCACAGAATGAAAAACCGAAATCGGCCAAAAGCGACATCAGGTTACTAAATCGAGGAACTAGATACATAGAGCTCTGAGTACATTTATAGTGAAGAGTGTTTCGAAACCTTTATATTTCCCACTATTCCCACAATAAGGTGTTCCAAACTACACATTGTCGCGTTTTGAAAGTTACCGATAATCTATTATCATAAATGACGATGACGGCTTAATGTGCTGTGTCTGCATATTTTCAATTTACTCCAACAGGTATGCTCAGTACAGACAAGTTATTTTCTCGTTTTGGCGACTTTCGGTGTAACCGTTTACTCTGGTCGCCTGCACCACTAACAGACATTACATTACATATACATATGCATTACAAGAAGAGCGCAAGGCAGAGCTCACTGAGAAATGAATAATGATTCACCTGGGAGTTTCAATAATAGGTTTTTCGAGAACTTGTGTGGTTCAAAGCAACAAATAACAACAATGGTGCTACCGCGTTGCCTAAATAGGTTTACCGAAAGCACGCGCTCAACTTAAACTGTGGATTATGATCATTGGCAGGCTACAATGAGAAGGAAAGTTGGCAGGATGCGCTTGCATGTCCGGCATAATAATATTGACGTATATGGTAGAGTGAGACAACCCGCACTCTTAATGAGTCAGAAATAAATATTAGTTCTTCAAATAATTTTGAGAAACACAACATTGCAGGCAACCTGCAATAATCAATATGAAAACATGCCTCTAATAAGCAATCAAATAGTATTCCTACTGCAATGCATTTCTTTGACATATCAATGAAGACGTTAACATATAAAATACTTATTTAGTGCATCCGTAAGGATCGCTTTTAGCGCGATATGTTATTAAAAAAAATTGGTGGTGAGTATTGCACACAGAAGAAATTACCGCCCGGTATAGCAACAAATATGCATTCCTGCATGCCAGAGACAGTGGCATAAAAAATTCTTGAATAATGGCTACGTACGCTTCCACGGGATATCAAGAATTTACACATGGCTAAACAAAAGAACAGCACTGTAAAAGGACAGTTTTCTCCTTGAAATCGATATAAAAATTTCAATCACCACCTCCTGCTATAGAGCTGAATCTTGAGTATTGAATAAAATATACTTTTCCTTTGCAGTGTACTTTCGGCAATGACAACGGCAGTAGTTGTGACCCAGGGTGCACATGCACATCAACTAGAGTTGGGAGAACATCCAATATAGGGCATTGCGTGTCCAGTGAATACGTCCGAGTGTCCAATATTTAGTCGCTGCAGCAACGAACATTGCTCAAAGAAGGAAGAAGTCAAAGCACCACTCAGGTTCACTTCGTGCATTACTGATGGGATACGTGTTCAACAGTGTAATATACAAGCCAAATAAATATGATGTGCTGGTAAGTTTGTGCAGTGTATTATAACAGTGCTTCAGCAAAGAGACCCACAAGTGTATGCAATATGATGAATAATAAAACGCAGGGTTTTTTAAACCTATTCCTTCCGTTATATCATCTGCTCCATAGAATAATATATATATATATATTCCGAGACAACGTTTAGGCGGTCACTCTCTTCTTTATTCTCTCAAGCGATAGCCCCACCACCAGGCCCAGAATGGTGATGATGAGTATGTACAGATGAGAATATGAAGCGTATGAATAATGCTCACACAAATTTTTCCGCGCGCGCAAGCGGCCAGCCAGGCCGCGACTTAGCCAGGAGGGAAACGCCGAAAAAATCGTTTGAGACGCGAAACGTGAACGATCTCCGAACCACGATAACGATGGTCCGAAGAAACCTAGACGGGAGTAACACGATAGTTCACTGGGGATGTTTGTTCATTAATAATGTAGGGGCCAAGGAAGCGCTATTCAAACTTGTCACACAAACCGGGTGTACGAATGGGCGTCCAAAGGAGCACTTCATCTCCAGGACGAAAGGGGACATCTCGACGAGAGATGTCGTAACGTTGCTTGCAGTCTAGTTGACTGACTTCTGTATTCAATCGAGCACGGTCACGACATTCGTGAAGTCGCGAGACGAACTTTTCGGGTATACTGGCCGAGGTGTTAGTTAGGGCACTTAAGTAAGTGGCGTCGATGGTGAATGTCGGCGAAGGGCCGTAAACGAGGTAGAAGGGTGCAGGCTACTCCGGACGGAGTAGCCTGCAGTTCGCTGGATAGCAGTGTTGTGAGCAAACGTCAAAAAAGGTAAAAGTTTGTCCCAGTTGTGGCTTGCCCCGATATACATTGATATCATATCTGTTAGTGTGCGATGAAATCGCTCTGTTAAGCCATTTGTTTGAGGGTGGTACGCGGATGTCGTCTTATCAACTGTACCACAAGCTCTGAGTACTTCTTCGATCATTGTTGACATGAAAGTCTTGCCGCGATCACTCAACAGTACACGAGGTGCACCATGACGCAGCACAATAGCATCCAAAGAGAAGTTGGCAACGTCTGAGGCCGAACTAGAGCGTAAAGGCGCCGTCTTTGCGTATCGTGTGAGGTGGTCGACAGCTGTCACGATCCAACGATAACCTGCTGGCGTTATGGGCTGGCGTTATGGGGTGTCCGACTAAGTCTATTCCAACGATGGCAAAAGGTGTCTCGGGACATGGGATGGGCTGTAAAAGGCCAGCAGGAGGTGAAGTCGGTCGTTTCCACCGTTGACACTGAACGCAAGAAGCGACGTACTTGGCCACAAAGGTATACATGCCTGGCCAAAAGAAACGGCTCCTAACGCGGTGGTACGTTTTGTGGAAACCCAAGTAGCCAACAGATGGGTCGTTGTGAAAGGCTTCAAGGATTTGTGTGCGCAGCGAACGTGGAAGAACGGGTACCCAGTGGTGTCCGTCAGCGTTGTAAATGTAGCGGTGCAGCATATCATTCTCGAGCTTAAATAGTCGCAGTTGTCGACGTAATAGGGCATTCAGTGCAGAAATAGTACCGCACAGCCGTTCGATGATGCTGCTGCCGTAGGGATCAGAACGTTGACACGAGGCGAACAGAGTGCCGCGATTAGATGTCGTGTTAGTAACAGCTAGCGGTAATAACCGAAGGGGAGACATAGTCTCATCAAGTGGCGCGGAATGGAGAGACGTGCTCGAAGATAATAGTGGAAGCGGGCAGCGAGACAGAGCGTCGGCATCTTGATTTTTTTTCCCCAGACTTGTACACAACGTCAAAATCGGACTCTTGTAATCAGACCACCCAGCGACCAAGGCATCCAGACAAATTTTTCAGTGACGACAACCAGCATAAGGCGTGATGGTCGGTTATGACAGTGAAGTGGCGTCCATAAAGATATGTTCGAAATTTGTATATGGCCCAAACTGTGATCGAGTAGTTCTGTTCGGCAACCGTTAATGTGCGAGTGGCATAAGCAACAACTCGCTCTCGTGCAGTGGTATCACGCTGTAGAAGGACAGCACCAATCCCATGGCCACTAGCGTCGGTGTGCAAACAAGTTGGTGCGTTCTCATCGAAGTGACACAGGACGAGGTCGGATGTCAAGGCTTGCTTGAGGGCTTGGAAAGAACGTTCGCAGTCGTCTGTCCAAGTGAGAGCAGTGCCCGACGTCAGCAACTTGTGCAGCGGCGACGCCATGGCAGCAAAATGACTGATGAAGCGGCGGAAGAAGGAAGCCAGGCCGAAGAAACTTCTCAACTGCTTTTGATTTTCAGGGCGAGGAAAGCGAATCACGGCAGCAACCTTGTCACGATCTGGTCGAACGCCATTTTTACTGATAAGGTGGTCCAACACTTTGATGTTCTTTCTGGCAAAATGACATTTCTTTGTGTTGGAGTCCAGCGTTAGAAATGCATGTTAAAACGTCGTCCAAACGCTCTAGGTGCTGACGAAAAGTTGTAGAAAAAATAACGATGTCATCTAAATAACACAGACAGGTCTTCCACTTAAGGCCGCGTAAAACAGTGTCGATCATGCGTTCAAATGTTGCAGGAGCATTACATAAACCGAAGGGCATCACATTGAACTCGTAAAGTCCATCTGGTGTTGCAAAGGCTGTCTTGTTCTTGTCCGCTTCGTGCATGGGTATTTGCCAGTACCCGGATCGAAGGTCGAGACTTGAGAAATATTCAGCCCCCTGGAGGGAGTCAATGCCATCGTCGATTCTTGGCATCGGATAGACGTCTTTGCGCGTGATCTTATTAAGTGCTCAATAATCCACGCAAAATCGTACAGAGCCATCTTTCTTGCGCACCAACACAACAGGAGACGACCAAGAAGAATGGCCGAATGATGTCTCTTTTAAGCATGTCATCAACGTTGTCTGCAATGATTTTTCGTTCTGCGGAAGACACGCGATACGGGCGACGGCGTATGATAAAGCTGCCTTCGGTTTCGATGCGATGCACAGCAACGGAAGTGCGCCCCAGATGCTTGGATGGAACGTCAAATAAAGCGCTGTGTTTTTGGAGTAGAGTCATAAGGTCTGCTTTCTGCGCAGCAGTCAGATCGGGATTTATCGCGGCCGTTAAAGCAGTGGTCACTGCATGATCGTCAGTTGTGGTAGACAAAGGGTGGTGATTCGGTGTGAAGGGGTACTAGTGAAAGAGGTTCGGTGTCAGTTAAAGCAAGTTACACCGGTGCCTTGGGAGAGCACAACTGTCAAGAGGTAGGGCTACGAACAGCGATCAACGCTCTA
>NC_051156.1:162862996-162870496 GCF_013339745.2 Dermacentor silvarum
TGATGCCCTTTGGACTTTGCAACGCACCTGCAACGTTTGAACGAGTCATGGACAATACCCTGCGTGGCCTTAAGTGATCTATGTGTCTTTGTTACCTCGACGATGTCGTGGTTTCTCGGCTGACTTTCCGACCCACATACTTCGCCTACGACATGTCTTGACGTGTCTCACTAACGCTGGCCTGCAACTGAACCTCAAGAAGTGCCGCTTTGCTGCGCGGGAGCTGACCATCTTAGGCCACACCGTGTCCAAGCACGACCTTCTACCAGACCCTGCGAAACTTCATGCAGTCGCTCAGTTCCCGAAGCCTACTAACGTCAAAGAACTACGCAGTTTTGTGGGTCTGTGATCATATTTGCGGCGCTTCGTCTGCAATTTCGCATCGATAATGTCACCCTTGACCCAGCTCCTACGCGGTGGCGCGGACCTCTCCTCCTGGTCCCCTGCATGCGACGCCGCGTTTGCTACACTACGTCTACTTCTTACCTCTCTGCCTATTCTTCGCCATTTCGACCTGACATCTGCAACTGAGGTACATACAGACGCCAGCGTAGTCGGTCTTGGCGCCGTCCTCGCGCAACGCAAGCCCGGCTACTCCGAATTCGTGGTCGCCTATGCGAGTCGTACGCTGACAAAAGCAGAGTCCAATTACAGCGTAACTGAAAAAGAGTGCTTGGTTCTAGTATGGGCACTTGGCAAGTTCCGCCCATACTTATACGGCCGCCCATTTGATCTAGTAACGGATCACCACGCGCTTTGTTGGCTCGCCACGTTGAAAGATCCATCTGGCCGCTTAGCACGCTGGGCACTCCGCATCAAGGAGTACAATATTCGCGTCACTACCGTTGCGGACGCGAGCACACTGACGCAGACGCCCTGTCCCGTTCCCCTCTACCTCCACACTCAGCCTACGGAACCACTTGCGCTCACCCCCTGTCGTTGTCTCTTGACCTTGACTCGATTGGCACCGAACAACGCCGTTCGCTTCTCTTTTCATCTATCTTTCTGGATCATCGACCGCGCACCCCTGTATCCCGATCCCTCCGACGCCAAGCTGTTCATTTAGCCATTCGTGATCAGCTGCTCCACCGACGCAACTACGCTCCCGAAGGCCGTAGAAGGCTACTAGTCCTTCCCCGCAGCTAAAGATCCCAAATATGTGCCTCTTTTCACGGCGATCAGCAATGTGGCCACGCCGGAGTATTTAAGACTTACGAACGTATAAGCCATCGCTACTACTGGCGGCGAATATACACATTTGTACGCAAGTTTGTTCAGTGCGGCCCTGACTGTCAACGTCGCACATCACCACCTTTACGTGCGTTGGGCACCTTGCAGCCGCTTCCGTGTCCTACCAAATCCTTCGATCGCGTAGGCATTGACCTCTACGGCCTGCTTCCCATAACACCGGATGGCAATCGGTGGATCATGGTTGCTGTGGACCATTTGACACGTGACGCCGAAACTGCTGCTCTACCGAATGCTACAGCGCAGGATAGAGCCCCTTTCATCCTACATCGCTTCATCCTTCGACATGGCGCACCTTGAGAACTCCTCAGTCATAGAGGTCGCGCCGTCCGGGCGCTTCCGAGTGCCCACCTGTGTACGAAGCTGCCCGACAAACCGAAGAGTGCCGCCAGCTCGCGCGCAGCTTTACGTCACAAGAACAACAGCGCCAAAAGGAAGGCCGCGCCGACTCACTGCCCAGTCCCACGTATGCCCCAGGGTCTCTTGTATGGCTGGCTGTTCCTTTCCAAACTGCAGGCCTTTCCTCAAAACTTGTTCCAAGGTACGAACGGCTTTACTGCGTCTTGGAGCGAACGTTCCCGGTGAATTTTCTCATCGAGCCACTTTCTCCATCTGACGACATGCGCCCGCGTGGACGTGACCTCGTCCACGTGGCGCGTTTCAAGCCCTACCGTGACCCTCTGCCAACAACCTCTTAGGTCGCCAGATGGCTCTTTTTCTGCGGGGGCGATTGTGAAGAAGCCGGGCCTCCGTCCAGCGGCATCGGCAGCGCTCGGCCCGCTCTGCTCGCGATGTTTGTCGCTGGTGTCTTTGGAGACGGCGCTCCACGCTGCCTCGCCGTTCTTGGAAATCGTAGCGTCCTTGAAGGACACCGCCAATAAACCTCTTCTCAGTACAATTTTGTTCCTAAAGTCATGACTGCTTCCACTAAGGACGATTTTTTTTATTTTCAAACTTTTCTTAGAATTGTTTCCTTCCTAGAAAAGGGACTCGGTAACGACAATGGCTTCAGGAAAAGGAGTTGCAAATATTGCAAAACACTTTGCTGACGCCACTTCAACAGCATTGTTCTGCGACCTTCATCGGCATCTGTCACCTCTATGCCGAGCACTGTGCTTTGCCGTTGCGCTAACAGATGTCGTGCTGAGCCCAGTGGTGCGAGATGCCGCCACCGCTTATCTGCAGCGAACTTTACATGTTGCAGTCTTTGATCATGAAAAGAGTGATAAAGGGGTACCCATTCAAGCGAAAATCATACCTACGTTCGAGTAATATAAATAGTTGGTTCTTTGCATACAAGAAGGAAACGCATAGAACAGTTTGGGGCTATAGTAAATA
The DNA here is from genome assembly GCF_013339745.2 of Dermacentor silvarum. Taxonomy (NCBI): domain Eukaryota; kingdom Metazoa; phylum Arthropoda; class Arachnida; order Ixodida; family Ixodidae; genus Dermacentor; species Dermacentor silvarum. The sequence goes on from NC_051156.1 coordinate 162,865,583, forward strand.
AGATGCGCATTCGGAGAGTAGCGCCAATTACAACGCAAAACACTTTCAAAACCCGTTAGGAACTCAAAATAATGCTCATGTGAAGGTTTGGAGTTATTCAAACCTTTATGAACCAATTCATTTCTGCTCTCCTTGGTAATGTCCCAAGTGAGACACTGCAGAGTCTCATGATTATTACCTTTTTTGAATTGGTAAAAGATCAGAACGAGGTTAGTTTTAGGGCAGATTCTAGAACATGCGTGGTAAGACATTGGCTTCAAGAGGGCAATAGTACCTCTTAAATATACAAACACAATAAAATACAAATACTACCCAAAAGTATGGAAATCGAAGAAGTAAAATAGGTTGGCAACCAAATGCCAACCAAATTTAATTTACAGTGTACAGAATAGTACACTGTACATTAAAGTACAGTGTACTCTAAAGTTGAAATAGACGACCTTGAGTCATCACCGAAAAAGTATGAGAAAGGAAAACCGCACGTTATTTGCAAAATACGGGAAAGAAGAAGCCCTAGGAGTTTCATAAAGCCGCAAACAAGATTTCAAGAAAGAAAATTGGCACAATAACCCAAACACAAATGCGTTGCTCTTCCATGCTCCGGCTTGAGTACCAAGGCAATATGACAGCTTATTCGCACGAGGATTCCAACGATGCACACAGCAGATAACATCCTCACTCATTACACTGCCCAAGATAGCGAAGAAATCCATTCAGGCAAGACGGTGGGGAACGACCATCTTCCAGAAGCGCTGGCGTTCAAAGCTAATGGGAGCGTTAACAGGTGAGTGGTGGAAACATAAAGGGCGAATAGCTTATTGGTAGTAAAAAAATTAAGCAAATCCCAAGCGTTGTGAGAATTTATGCTATGCGGAGCATTTTGTAGATGGCTGGCTATCCAGCATATTTTAGGTTCTGCATAGCGTTGTCAGAAGGACCAGCGTGTTTGTGTAATTCGAGCAATTCAGTGTGTGACGAGAAACTCGAGTGTGTCACCACCACAGAAAGACAACAATAAAACATTAGGACGATGACGACGTGCCGACTTATCTTTTTACTGTGGAGAAGAAAAGGTGCAAGATGTTCCTATACTAGACCAATGCGGAAGAGGCTACAACTTCACGCAGCATCTACGCAGCGTTAGGTGCTACGAATAGAATACTGTAGAATGTCGGCTAATACCGTAGTCACGCATTGTAAAACACCGTGTCAACTTGCTAGTGGCCACTGGCTTATACATACACATGTGGCCATGTGACGTCACGCACCAAGTGCAAAGTGTGTCGCCTGGGTCTATGACAACTATGTTCCAGACAGCCGATGATTCGATTTGTTTCCGCGAAATGGTAAGAACTCAATCTTAAGTACTAAGTGTAAAAGATGGTTAGGAGTAGTAATGCCAATCTTAGTTGTTTAGTCCGTAGTTGTATCTTAAATTTGTGCGTACATGATGCAAGAGTGCATTTAGTGTGTATTTTGTAGGCTCATTTTCCGCTTGATACACCTGTGTTGTGCCTCGCAAAAACTTTATATTGACATCTGTAACATGTTTCCTCCCATTATTCCTCTGTATAGCTCCCAATGCAATATTACATCTGGCTGCGATACAATATACGACACAATACAGCTGGCTTGGGTCAAGATGTCCTAAGAAAGTGCAAGAAAGACATTGTTGCTGGGGCACGTGTAAAAGGCTTCTTCAAGCCACATATTAAGCTAGAAGTACAGGCATATAAGGGAGAAATTGGAATGAGTGTAGCTTCGGGCAATATTTTATTTGCAAGAAACCCAAAGCAATAAATACTATTTCCTTGGTTGTTAAGAATGTTACTTTTTTGTTGGTATTCTGCAAACATTAAAAACTTACCCAAAGAAAAACAATCGTATTACATTTTTACCATTTGAAATATTCTTCTGGGGCGACATAGGATCTGGTCGTCAAGAACGTCATTTATTCATGCAGACTGGACGTGAAGCCCAATAAGATTATTTTTTTCTTCTTTTTTCCCGCGCATCTCTAACACAATGCTTCCAGTGTTTAAACTTGATGAAACGTTACAGGACTGGATTCCCATGTTAGAGGAGCTTATGTGCATACCATACAAGAGTATTGATTGCGCTGTCGTTTCAGCCCATTCTGAGCCTATATGTCTCCAAACTTTGATTCTATCTGAACCTAATGAAGGAACATAAGAAAAAAAAGTCTTTTCTCCACTGGGTAGAGCATCCGGCTGTTGTGCTGGGGCACGGAGGCTTGGTCCCGCTATCAGACATTTGAATGTTGTCTTCAATGAAGAGCTCCCAGGCAATGCGAGACGGTAACCGAAAGACTTATCTACCTACCACAAAGTCCGTGCAATGATCCCAAGGATGCTTCACAATAAAATGCTTGGAAGAGGTGGGAATGGGATCTTTACTGGCATAGATATCTTTAGGAGATCAAACAAAGCTAAGCAGAATGCGTCGGAGCGATATGGTAACATGTATGTGCTATCAACCAAAAAAGTTTACGGACCAGGGGATCTGAGAAAACGCTAAATATCCGAGCAGCCTTTAAAGGTAGCCAGTAAAACCGTACATGACAATGTTGTTCGCATATACCAGTAGAGGCTGGAAATGGGATCACCAGGCTGCGTTTGGAGGCTGCGGAGATATTAAGTTTTTTGTCAGATCCCTTGATCCGTGAACTCTTTTAGTCGATAGTACCTAATACGGGCTGTGTGATTATTTGCAGCCAAGGTAAATAAAAAGGAGAAGAGAAAGGAATGGCAGCTGGGCACGCCATGTAATGCGTAGGGTAGACAACTGTGGATCATTAGAGTTAGCTAACTGAGCAACCGCGACGGGTATGAGGTTGCGGGATCGAATCCCGGCCGCGGCGGCTGCATTTCGATGAAGGTGAAATGCAAAAACGCGCGTGTGCTTGCGTTGTAGTGCACGTTTAAGAACCCCAGGTGGTCAAAATGAATCCAGAGCCCTCCACTGTGGCTTGCCTCATAATCCGAACTGGTTTTGGCACGTAAAACCCCTGAACGAAGAAGAAGAAGAAGAAGGGCTATTAGAGTTACAGAATGGGTGCCAGGAGAAGGGAAGCGCAGTCGAGGGCAGCAGAAAACTAGGAGGGGTGATGAAGTTACGAAATTTGAAGGCCCACGTTGCAATCAGCTAGCGCAAGACAGGGGTAATTAGATACCGCAGGGAGAGGCCTTCGTCCTGCAGTGGACATAAATATAGTGTGATGTTCAAATAAAAAATCGCCAACCCTTCCCCTGTGGAGAAAATGGGGGGTAAGCGAAGCTTCTGGCAAGACGATGCTATCGCAGGCGTTCCGCTTCCTTTGCCCTAAACTAAGGGTCGGCGGCTCTTCCCTGACGTTTGGCCTAACATCACCCTCCCGCAACTCGGGCTCCACAGCTCTTCGCTGATGTTTCGCCTGGGCTTCGGAAGCCCTCAGGCTAGAATTGGCACAGTAGAACCGGAAGACAAACTTTGTTTACACCCATTTTCTCGACCGGGGAAGGGCTGGTAATTTTGTCTCTTCGGGTCCCACGTGTGGCAAGGGTAGTTCAAGGGTGCTTAACAGGTCCCTGAGCCCACAGGGGTATGTGCTATTGAGTTTGGCCCATCTTTGCACTATCACCATGATCGACCCACATTACAGGGGTAATGTGCCATTGATCTTGGACCCTTTCTGCAACGTCGCCTAGATCTGCTCACTTCACCATCTCTTGGCAGCATCGAGACGTGCCTGCAACAAGAAGCGTCGGCAAGCAGCGTCGGCAGTAGACGACTACGCCCGTCGTTGCGGTCTCGAATGCTCACCTGCCAAATCGGAATACGTACATCTTCGCCCCAAACCAAGGGACACCACACAAATCAAACTTTCCCTGCGTACCGAGCCTATCCCGGAAGGTTATGAAATCGGAGTCCTTGGGCTCTTCATCCACACAAACCACAAGATTGACACCACCCTGCGTAAACGGCGCACGGTAGGGGATCGGGTGGGTCGTATGGTCCGCCGGGTTTCGAACAAAAGGGGAGGCCTCCGGAACTGGGATGCTCTGTCCCTCGCCAACGCTTTCGTGACCAGCAGGATCCTGTATTCGACGCACTACCTGCGTCTGCGTAAATTCGACGAGAATACACTCGACTGTATACACCGCAAAATCTACAAACGTGCCCTTGACCTCCCCATCTCGACATCTAACCAATGTCTCGCACAGTTGGGCATGACAAACACATACGGGGAACCTAAAGAGGCTCATCTAAACAACCAGTACCTGCGACTTGGTACGTCGTAGGCTGAGAGAGACCTTCTACACCGTTTGCACATCTCCTACACCTACATGGTAGAAGAGCGGACCCCGATCCCTGATGACTGGCGTGGTGCCCTGATCATTCCGCCTCTGCCCCAAAACATGACTAAGGGGACCCACGATAGTAGGCGTATTGCGCGGGCTAACGCCCTACAGGAACGCTATGGCTCATGCACGGGGGTCTTCTACACAGACGCATCCGGCCCGTATCACGGCGGGGGGTACACGGCCGCTAGAATCGGACGACAAGTTTCGCTTATCCCGATTTTCTCTACAGGCGAAGCGCTGGGTATGTTGTCTCTTTGGGTCCCACGTGTGACAAGAGTAGTTTAAAGGCGCGTTACAGATCCCCGAGCCCACAGGCGTATGTTCCATTGAGCTTGGACCCTTTCTGCACTATCACCAGGATCGGCCCAATTTTTAGCGTGACACCACCACCACCACCACAGTACCAGCTTACAGTCCTTGAAAAAAATTACGGCAGAACTCATCTCATGATTACTGTCAACGGAATGTGAATAACAATCAAACAATGTTTTGACAGAAAATATTCTTGAAGTACCGTTTGGTTTACTCATGTACTGTTAATTGTGAGGCT
>NC_051156.1:162872996-162898740 GCF_013339745.2 Dermacentor silvarum
TCACTCACTCACTCACTCACTCACTCACTCACTCACTCACTCACTCACTTTATTTTCCTTAAAGACCCCTATTGGGGTGTTACATAAGGGGTGGGGTTTTACAAGATGCAGGTGTTTATAGCAGTCGAAAATGTCGATGGACAGGTTATGCCAGCGATATGGTGGGGAAGGCCGTTCCAGTCGGTTGCTGTTGTTGGAAAAAATGAGTTCATGAAGGTACGGGATCGTGGACGCGAAACTTGGAGAGGGGGACCGATGTGATGGGATCTGCGTGGTGGGGGTGCGGAGGTGTATGGTTCTAGTCTTAGCGGCGAATAAAAGAACTTGTGATATAAAACAAGACTGGCAATGCGACGGTGAGCAGAAAGATTACACAAACCTGATTGCGATTTGAAAGATGATATGCTAACGTCGTATGAGTATGAAGAGTGAATCAATCTGGTAGCCCGGTTTTGTACCGCTTCGATGGCATTTGTTAAATATGCTTCATGAGGGTTCCAGATGGTCGATGCGTATTCCAGCTTAGTTCTGTTGAGGGAGATGTATGCTTGTAGTCTGACGTGTTGAGGGGCTTCCCGCAGGTGACGCTTTAAGGAACCTAGAGTTTTATTAGCCGATGATATCAGGTTAGTCACGTGGAGTCGAGTCATCTTTATTATCAGTCATCTTTATTATCACGTAACCAAGTGTTCACGTAACGTGAATAAAATGAAAGAAATATCACAATAGTAGAATTCCAACAAGAAACTGCAAGACTCTAATACTCATCTACCATATTGCACTGGGCGTCAAAATGCTTGCGTTGCAATTTCTCTTCTCAAGGCAACAATATGATTTAATGTGTCGTTCAGGGTGCCATAATAAAATATCGCATAATTTTTGTAATTGGTAATGAGGTCTGCAATGAACTGTGAAACGGCCACATGTCCAACAAATCGACCTCTGAATGCCGAAGAAAATTTGTTTATTCCATGTTGCTGAGCTTTATGACGTCATGCTACAGAGTGCCTTCATGCTCGCCTTCAACCATCAGAGTCACAAAAGCCTGCGCACACATTTTCAATCCGTTCAAGTAGAAGATCCCCATTATCTTGTGTTTACTGTCGCTTATATTTTAGGTGCACATATAACTTGCTGAATATTTGTTTTTTCGCCTTGTGTTTTTGTAACTCATATAGCACTTGTAGCAGTAACTTTTGCAATATTCTTGTTGTAATTTCTGTCTAAAATTTGACGCTCAACGCTTCTCTCACGCAATTTTTAAATTAACGCTTTCTATTTCTTCAGGAGGAAAAACATATCTGAAAGTCAGTAATTTCTTGTTATATTTTATCATTACCCAGAGGGGTTGTGCACTGCGAAGGATGCAAATAATGTGAGTCATTTTCACATGCCTATTATTCTTAGAATCATAATTTCGCAGGTGCCATGAAGCAAAGTTGGAGAGTGGTCTGCATGTTTTCTTGGTGTGGTACCTTGTATTCATTCCCTTGCTTTCATTCCATTCCATATAGTTTTTCCGCCTCCATCAAATAAGGCGTCTGGTCGTTTTTGCGCAAAGAGCGCTCAACATCGTTCGCAAGTCAGTGACAAGTGGCAAAAATAATGGATCAGGTCAAGTTTCTTAGAAAATTTAACCCTTCAACGTATCGTTTCCTTGAGGTTCCATGTCTTTCACGTGTGGAATACAAATAAAAAGAATCAGTGCACAAAGTTTGCTTTCTGTTTTCTCGCCCCTCCTCTTGCTATAGAACGGCGCTGGCTCTTCCGCTGCTATCCACTTATACTCAGGGCGCGGACGTGCTAGCGTTATCCGCTTGTAGCCTGTCGAAATTCGTATCCTGGTGAAATTTCGCTGCTTTCAAACACATGACAATTTACTAATATAAGGGTTATTGTCATTGCTATGACTGTGAGAATATTATCACAGTTTCGCCATAAGGGCGAAGCAATGAATGCGATAGCGACATATTAGAATATTACAAAAAATGTGCAAGGCTCGTAGCTCTAGCGGCAGTATGAATTCCAGTAGACATAAGCTGAGTAATACCCGTGCCACACGGGCAAAGTAAGGTGCACTTTGGGCGAGTGCACTTCGCGGCCAGTGTCATTCGCAGGCTGCCACACGGGACCGTTTAGTGGCACTTATTGCAGAGCGCACTCGCCGGCGAGTGTGTTCGGCGAACTCACTTCGCGGCGGCGACGTATGTAGCCTCGTTAGCAATACTTAGAAGATACATGAAGTGATATTGAAAGAAGAGTTGGGAGTAATTTTTAATCACATTGTTTTAAATTGCTAACGTTGCAAGATAATAAAATGTGCCACACCGCAAAAAAAAACAACAACATCAAGAACAGAAAAAAACTACTGCCGCTCTCGGGCTGTTCACGACCACGCCGGGTAATGGCTGCGCAGTTGTTTGGCAGATCGAGTCATTTTGACTGTTGCTGGTCAAGTTCATAAGTTAAAGAAGTTCACAGACGATTACGATACTCCCTGATGTGAATTTTGAGTAGAGCTGTTGAAGACTTTTGAAGTCGCGATATCCGTGGCAAATAATTTCATTCTGAACGACAGGGTCCTCTCGGCGGCGCTCAGTTTATGCTCGGGCAGCTAGTTTAGCAGCAGTGGCAGACGAAGCATTTCCACCGGTTGCGTCGCTCATTGTTCGGAAAGAAAGCGTGAACACGCGAACGGGGGGTGCGCACGGGGCGCATTCTCTAGCGGAGGCAGCGCAGGCGAAGTAGCGCATACGCAGTCCGTCCTAAGTACACGCTAGCGCTTTGTTTCCATAGCGCTCGCAACATGCCTGGTCGCCGCCGTTGAGCATGTCTCGTGCGGCACTCCAGTTTCCTGCCCATCCTTTCGACATGCTCTCCTCCTCCGCCTTCCTCCTCATGCTTCCGCTGCATCCTCTTCCTCCGCTTAACTGCTCGCGCTCTCTTCGCTCTCGCCGTCGGTAATCTTCTGCTGGGCTCCGCGTTCGCTCTTTCATCTTTCGCTGCGCTCGTTCGCTCGGTTACGAGGGACGCGCAGGCACGCCGAGGCACGCCGACGCTCTAAAAACGCCGACGCTCTAAAATAAAATAAAGTACCAGTCAGGAGAATGCTGAAGTTTGTCCAGGTATAAGATGTCGTGGCCAAACCAATTTCACACTGTACTTCGGTCACAGTAGGTATCGTGCGTCTAAACCAGCCGTAGTGGCCTAACGACTATGGTGTTGCGCTGCTAAGGTACGAGGTCGCGGGATCAAATGCCGGCCGTAGCGGCAAAATTTCGATGGGGAGAAATGCAAAAAGGCCTGTGTTCCATGCATTGGGGGCAGGTTAAAGATCCCCATGTGTTCAGAATTAACCCGGAGTCCCCCACTACTGCCCATAATCAAATTGTGGTTTTAGTAGGTAACGCCCCATAATTCATTCAATTCAATTCGTGCGTCTGGGTAATTTCTAACGTACACTCTTCTGGCAATTTCAGCTATATCGCGCGAGCGTGTATCACGCGTGATTTTAGCGTTTTAAGCGGCGATAATCAGCGAGACCGGCAGAAGTACTCTCAAGCGCACTAAACACTCTGCTGTGCAAGAGTCGTCTACTGCGATGTTCCCTTCAGGACGACGTAAGACCATATTATAGTGTTCTCGCGCAATATAGCTAAACATGAGAGAGGTTGTAACTCCGAGTGCAAACGTTCGAGGAAGGCAAATCCGGGAACACTGAAATGTCGCAGTGAATGTACAGAGGTGAGAAACCTTGTCTAGAGGGTGCCGCCATGGCTCAGTGGTAAAACCACAGGGGCTTCACTCTGCGGAGCAAGGCAGCGCCATCTAGCGTTAGCCGCTGGGCTCAAGTTAGGTGTACAATGGGCACGCGCGGCAAAAGCAGTCGGGTGCCTGCTCATCGGTTCAGTGTCCAGGGGTGGAATCTTGTAACGGTTCCGAATGCGAACCGTTCGCTTGCCCTCGCGTGATTGGTAAGAATTGTGGTTGCATCTGCGGCCGTCAGAGACCGCGGGGCGATACCGCAAATTTTGAACACGTCACGCATCTGTCAATCATTTTCAATGTGAACCCGTCGTCGGCCATGAGTGGAACCGGTGAAGAGATAGCGCGCTTTGGGTTCCGTTGCTGTGGCTTGGCTGTTTGCTTGCAACCTTGGTCGCGCGTGCAGGCCGCGCTGCCTCGGAGACTCTTGGGCGGTGCGCGTTGAATATCTCTAAGGTACGACTACATACACACGAAAACATGGCGGCACCCTTCATTGTTTGCCTCGGGTTGCTCTCCCGGACCAGTCAGCGACTGGAGGTTAAATTAAATTATGGGGTTTTACGTGCCAAAACCAGTTCTGATTATGAGGCACGCCGTAGTGGGGGACTCCGGAAATTTTGACCACCTGGGGTTCTTTAACGTGCACCTAAATCTAAGTACACGGGTGTTTTCGCATTTCGCCCCCATCGAAATGCGGCCGCCGTGGCCGGGATTCGATCCAGGTGCTAGAAGCGTTTTCAGAGCTGACAGATGAGGAGTTTCGGCGTCATTATCGTCTATCAAAGGGAACCATCCAATGGCTGTGCGACGATCTGGAGGAGACGAGCAGTTCTCTTTACCATTGCGATACGTGCGGCCCGATGAAAATGTCCATCTGCGACGACATCATAGAATAAAGAAGCAATTTTCGAAATTTCCGCACAACTAAAGGTAATGGGGCTATTTCCCTTGATTTGAGTGGTTACAATTTTTAACGCGTGTTTTACCACCTGACGACGAACACTTAAACGAATGGTAATATTATGTTGCCTAATGTACAATAAAGGAATATGTCAACACGTGACGATACTTGAAAACTTTCAGGCCAATATTTAAATAATAGTTCACATTTTTTCTGCAAGAAGAAACATTCCGCAATTCCTCGATTAACTCGTAATATGATGACGTAATCTTCCGAGGCGGCACCCTCTCGTTTATTGGTCGCGTCCTCCCCGTCTTCGAGTTCCGGCTTGGGAGTGGCCTATTTAGTGACGTAAGCAGCGAAGCGAACCGGTTCGCATTTGGAACCGTGTTAAGATGCCGCCCCAGTTTCCCCTTTGTGCGTTCGCTTCCCGCAGCCAGGGCCGCGCCATGCCGCCGTTTTTTTTTTTTTTGCGCGTGTAACGGGGCGGCCAGGTAAGCCAGCGCGAGTGATGGCGGGTGACCGCGCGTTTTTGCAGAGCTGGCCAAGGTCGCCGTTCTGTACGGATACAAAATGCGCCATCGGTCGTTGATGAATACAGTGCGCATAGACAGGCGAACAGACAACACGCCCCACGGAGCGTGGGGCGTGTACAAAAACACATGGTCACCCGCCATCACTCCAGCTTGCTTGGCTGGCCTTCTCGTTATACGCATAAAACACGGCGCTACTACCGCTCTGCACCGGCCGCCGTGGCAACTTCATAATAAAGCCACATATGCATACAGCGTGATCTTGGTGGCGGGAAGCGAACACAAAAGGTGGACGCTGGACAATGAAGCGATGAGCAGCCACCCGGCTCTTTTTTGCCGCGCATGCGAAGGGGACATCTAACTCGAGCCCATAGGATAACGTTCAATAGCACGGCTTTTGCCCGCATAGCCCCCGCGGTGCGCTCTAGACAAGACTGCTCCCTTCTGTGCACATTACAATGCTTATATGTGTCGAGGATGGGTCGCAGTTCGCCAACGCACTTCCGACCTAAATTTCCAGCTGAGTAAGAAATTATGAAGGAAACCTAACTCCTTACGAATACTGTGCTTGGAAATATTTTACTGTCACTTGCACATCCCAATAATCATCCGAAAGATTTAAAGCAGTCAAGTTCTTTAAGTAGCCCCTGCTATACGCGCAATACATCCCTTTCACAAATGCGTCAAACTAATTTGTAGTGGAAAAATCTACTTAAAACAAACCTATGATAATTCAGTCAGCTGTCAGATTCATACATGCTAACCAACCTATGTTATTTATGAATGGATTCTAGGGTGTTACGTGCCAAAACCACGATTTGATTATGAGACAGACCGTATAGTGGGGGACTCCGGATTAATTTTCACCACCACGGGATCTAAAACGTGCCCCTAACGCAATGCAATTTACGGTACACCTGGCGTACACGGGTAATTTTTAACATATCATTGGGGTATTGGAAGTGCCTATGGATGTGCTCAGCATTGCAGGTGGCCCATTATGTGGGAAGTAGGAGTTAGGTGATATATTACTCATTTTAATATTTTCCAGCGCAACGGATAATATATGCACCTTATTCTAAATTTCTAAGGACCTTACGAAAGTGCATGCCAAAGAAAATATTGTTTTGAATCTTGCGGCTTGAGAATTCTAGGAACCTGTTTTCCGTGCAATCTGTGCGAATCGATGCCCGATTGTGCGCAGTGCGGCCGAGCGCAAGTAAGCGATCACCTCCGGAGAGTATTCCAGCTTTTATTGTTCTAACATATCTCAAGATTTATTTGCACTTGCTGGAGATGTGGGAATAAAACTTACCACGGGTAAACGTGAACTGTGCACATGCTGATTTCCGTTTCCGGCAGCTTGACACAGGACAGATAAAACAACAAACCATTATGATCCCACTACAAACCAGTATAAAATGTTTCACAATGCAATACGGCATTTTTGCACCATTGCTTATTTTAAGTAACGCACGAAAAAGTGTGTTAACATTCAGAAACACGTGTCCATATGATTCACTACTACGCAGTGAGCAATAATATCGAATACCTGAACCCAAACTATTTCACAGCTCACTAGGCATTGCGCGAGCAACACTGAATATTTTTTTTTGTTTCCGCAGCATGAAAAAGGCTACGTATAATATTAAGATAGCGTAATAATAATAAGATCAAAATAGACATCGATAGCACAAACATTACAAAAAGGCTTGAAACTAACTGTAAAAACGTTTTTAAAATGTAGAAATTGAACAATATGCAGCTTACTAAGCAGTTCAAAAATTCCAAACATTCAGAGAGACAGGGTGAGAAAATTATAAATAACAGCAGGAAGGTTAGGGGAAAGGGAGAAGGGGAGGGGAAGATTAGGAGAAGAGAAAGTCCGCTGCGGATATCGTTGAAGAGGTCACAGTTTTCTGCTCTATATCACTGACAGTGGCTCAATCCAGATCACGGAAGGTCACTCACTCCTGTAGTTTTTAAAACGCTTTGTGGAGCTGCACAGAGGGCATACCTTTCATTTTCAAAAGATGGGCGGTAGCTCAGTAGGTGTTCTATAGTCTCATCGACGCCGCAGGCATTGCTCTCGGCGCTATCAGCCATTTCAGTCAAATACGTATATACATTGAATGTAACGCGCAAGTGTAAGCGGCACAGCAATTCCAAGCATAGTGAATATAAGTACATTAAAGCTTTAGGTATGATGTACTGCTACTAAACATGAAAGTGATTTTTTGTTCACTGCAAGATTAACAAAAGTACCGCTTTCATTTTTCATGTTGGCTATAGCCAAGATGCCACAAACGCTGTGAACAAGGTTTTGTCTGTTAGATTTTCACTAGAAGAGACAGTTTGTTTTTCTCAGGACAACCGCGCTCGAAGAGTGCCTTTATACCGGTGTATACCGTCATCAAATCAGTTACAGAAATATTAGAATTAAAAAAATAGGCTCCTTGGTAGTGCCACTGGCATATAGTGTGATTTTCACTCTTAACAGAGAGGCAAGAAAGATATCTAGAGGAGACGGGCCGAACTATCAACCTGAAGTTAAAGGAAACTTTCCGTCAAAGCAGCCATTGAAGGGCCGGTATTGTAGGGCTGCAGAAATTTCGAGTTCAGGACGTGTTTTGTTCCCTTCCGTGTGCTTAATGTTAGTAGTACTACCTGCATTGGGCGAGGCCTAGGAGAATTATTTTCGAGCGACCCTATCTGGGCGTAGTATGTATTCAAATTTGTTAAAAATCTCTAATTCGTTACTGAATAAAGAGCGGCGCGTGATGGTGAGACCCCGCTTTAGAGAGAACATGGTAGTGGTAAATTTCCCAAGTTTTTACATTAAATACATTTTCTTAATACATTTCGTACTTCACCTCAAAATGCTTTAATGCAATATATCCACACATTCAATAAATAAATAAAAAAATAAATAATAAATAAATAAATAAATATTTAAACCAACATTGCACGAAGAATATGCAATAAATACTTCTTTATGACTTATAAGATGCCTGTGATGGTCATTATCCCATCTTTTGGGGGAATGTTGCCCACTTGCACGCCATTTTCTACTTCATCACAATGAATAAATAGCAGAAAAAAAAGGGAATAAAATGTCAGGCCCCTTTTCTTTTCCCGCGATACCAAACAAATTATAACTTAACTATATATGATACTTTAAAAAACCTTTACCGAAACTTCGCTAATCCCTGCACTCTGTTTTTCAACATTTGCAAAAACATTACTGAATGTTTTGGGGAAGGTTCCACAAGTGTCTGCAAAAAAAAAAGCAGGCTATCCTAATAGACATGGCCGCCGATGTAGTGTGGTTAGCGGGGGAAAGAAATAGCATTGTGATTAACATTCGTTCAGAACTTCACCCAGCTTGCGGTGTGTTTTTCTGTCAGTGTCTAACTGCTTTCGCGCTAACTTGGGTCCCTGGGATGAACTTCAGACTGTTTGGCTGAGGGATTCGGGATTGAAACCAACCGGTTGACGATGTTTAATGTGATTAGCGTTCTTTGGCAACACCGCCCTTTTTTGCGATGCGTATGCTTGATTGTATCTAACCTCTCTCACTCCAAAATAGTTCGCTGGGTCTGTGATACTGGGTATGTAACGTTCTTCACTGAACCTGTTTCACGCCAGCTTGGGTCACTCGGTATTTGCTACAGGGTATGCACCGAAGTTCTTCAATTAGCCTCTTTTATGCCAACTTGGTTCACTTGCTATGTACCACTGGTTATGTGCCACTTTTCAATGAACCACATTCGCATTCAGTGAACCTAAGTGCGTAAGAAATTAGCAGATCTCACGCGATGTGAGATTTGGTCCAAGGAAAGCGCTGGTGAGCTGACAAGAAAAAAAAGTCACCGCCCAAGCACTCCGTAAAGATGGCTAACCAGCCAAGCTGGAACGTGCGGCCTCGGTGTTTATGACTGGGTTAACCCTGACTGTTCATTAAAACATTTCTCAATTACTTGTGAGGTCTTTGCGCTTGGTGATAAGGTTACACACACGTTCGGCTGCGACGGAGAGAACGACGTTACTGACGGTATGACCGCAGTCCACCGTTGTCGCTTGCGTTCGATGTCTCTCGTTTTCTCGGCGGCGTGGTTAGCAGCATTCGTCCGCCCAATGCCGCTTGCGATTCTTCAAAATTAAATTGCTTCAAAATTAAATCTCTCCTTTAGGCGAGGCAATGAATGGTTCATAGCCCTAAGCAATGGCTCATACCCCCGTAAACGCGGCCTCCCATTACGACGACAGAATAGAAGTGAAATTCTACGCTGGAATGATGAGTGGCAACGGAACCAACTGGGAAGAAAACGACGTTGACGAACACGGGAGCAGTAGCACGAGCGCATGCCGAGCAGCAGCACGAGCGCAACCCGAGGGGCGTAAACGAGCCAGCTGCGGAAGAAGACAACGACGCTCGAGCAATTGCTGATGATGATAGTTTTCTGTACGCAGGTGACGCACAGACGCTTTTTCGTTTCGCCTAGACATATAAAGCTTCGCTTTAAAACGGCGCATTTCTACAAGGCACACGTACCCGACTTCGGCAATGAAAGCGCCTTGGAACCGTCAGCCATGACTGTAGAGAAAGCCGACACAGCACCACCATCTGCCACATCATCGAAACCTTTGGACGGAAGAGAGAGAATAAACTTTTATTATCGAGGTTGAGTGGAGTTTTCTTTCCCAGCGGAGTGGGCTTGCGTGGCGTCCGTTTCGCTGCGACGCTATCAGCCCATTCCGCCAACCGTATCTGGTCTTCTGAATTGTAAGTTTTCGTCTGTATCTCGTGGGAGGCGCCCACTACGCCCTAAGCGCGTCCTGCAGGACCCAAATAAAGTTTGTCCAGTCCAGTTCAGTCCAGTCTGTATCTCCCGCTTTTGTAGTGAAGGAGCTCACCTAAAGAGTTGTCTCGAGGGAGGGTTCTTTTGGTATCCCCATAAGATGTGATCTTGGTCCACCAGGGGGCAGTTACAATGTTTGCAGTTTGGTGGATATTCACGACCGGTCATTGCAGCTAGTCCTTGTGGACTAAGTACGGACATAGTCTGTATTCTCCTGAGGTTAGTGGCCTGTATTCTTGTCAATGTCTCGTGTGGAGATGGATATATTCGCCTCGATTCGCGGTAATAGATGGTCATTTCGTTAATGGTCTGGATACCTTCATATCGGTAAACCCTGTCGGGCATGCCCACTTCCCGGTTACTTGTTGCTCAGGTGGCTAGGTGCTCGGCCTCATTACTAGGGTGGCCCGCATGAGCGGGTACCCACACCAACTTCAATTCACTGAGTTGTTTGGTTGATGATTCTGAACGCTCGAGGGGAAATGAAACCCGAGGTGTAGTTACGAATCGCTGTTTTCGAGTCGGATATAATAATCCTGGTGCCCGGGATGGAGGTGCCCATGGCGATGGCGGCCTCTTCCGCCTCCACAATAGAGGGTGTTTTTACTGTCGCACAGCTGATGGTGGGTCCGTCGCCATTAGGGACGGCTATGGTGTGTCGACCATGACTGCTGCGAGCAGCATCCACGTATATGGCGGGTTGGTTTTTGTAGCATTTCCAGAGTGTCGGTGCCCTAGCTTTGCATCTACCCCTGTTTTCAGTGCTCATGTTTTTCGGAAGCGAGGAGATAATGATCTTGGTCCGGATAGTGTTAGGTATCCGGTGTTGTTGCGGGATGTCTAAGGCTGGGTGATACCCCAAGATATCAAGGATCCGCTGTCCCGCATGTGTGCTAGATAATTACACTGCTTGAGCCCATTTGTGGGCCTCTATGTTTTCCTCAATGTTGCTATGCATCCCTAGACTCAGAAGTGCCTGCGTATTAGTTCATTGTGGCAGTCCAAGAACCTGTTTGAATAACGTTCGAATTAGACTGTTAATTAGTTCTAAGTTCCTCTTCCTGAGATATAAAGCTTCGCTTTAAAATGGCGCCTTTCTACAGAATAAGCGTAGCCGACTTCGGCAATGAAAGCGCATTGGAACCGTCTGCCAAGGCTGCAGAGAAACCCTACAAAACACCACCATCTACCACATCATCGAAACCTTTGGAAGAAAGCTCTCGCTTCAGGGCATGTTCACCGCTAAAAGGCAGTAGGCATTGGCAAGAAAGAAATGTGCGAATGAGGCCTGCTACTCTTCTGACCACGAAAACGAAAAACTGACCCAAGGAAAGCTACTCGTGTTAATAAATGAATGTTGCGCTTGCAGAAATTGCTGGCACAAAATACATTTATATATTGTTTGTAAGATAAAGCCACTTTACGCCTATATGATAGGTAGATTGCACATATTACACTGCTACGCATATTACACAGCTTGCCTAATTCTCGAGAAGAAAAGTGAAAAAATACCTGTCAAAAAAGGAGTCAGGCAAGGAGAGGAAACCTCTCTAATGCTATTGACTAGATGCTCAGAAGAAGTATTCAAACTATTAAATGGCGAATATTTCAACGGCTAGTATCTCAACAACCTTCGGTTTGCAGATGACAATGTCCTCTTTAGCAAATATGGGGATGAATTGCAAGTAATGATTGAGAACATTACCTGAGAAACTGTAAGAGTACGGTTGAAGATTCTTGTGCAGACGGCAAAAGTAATGTTTAATAGCCAGGTAAGGAAACAAGCATTCCTGATATCCGGTCAGCCTCTAGAGTTTGTGCGGGAGTATATTTACCTAGGTCAATTACTCACAGAAGGCCCTGATCACCAGAAGAAATCCTACAGAAAAATGCAAATAGGTTGGAGTGCATACATCAGGGATTACCAAATCCGGACTGAGAGCTCACCACGGTGATTGAAAAAAGAGTGTACAATCATTGCATTCTGCCAGTGCTAGCATGTACGGCAGAAAATTGGAGGTTAACAAGAGGCTCGAGAACAAGTTAAAGTGCACGCAAAATAAGAGCGATGGAGCAAAAACGAAGGTTAAGCATAACAGACAAGAAGACAGCGTTGTGGATCAAAGAGCAAAGGGTGATATCTGATATTTTGTTGACATTAAAATAAAATATTGAGCTGGACAGGCCATGTAATGCGTAGGGAAGATAACCGGTCAACCATTAGAGTTACAGAATGGGTGCCGATTAAGGGTAGGAACGCGCCCCCGAGGATGGCAGAAAATTTGGTGGGGTGATAAAATCAGGAGATTTGCAGGCGCAAATTGGAATGAGCTAGCCCAAGACAGGGGTAATTGGAAATCGTTGAGAGAGACCTTCTTCTTACAGAGGGCATAAGAAGAGGCTGCTGCTGCTGCTGATGATGAAAATGGATGTGGCGTACCAACAGCGATATTAATTGACTGGCGTTCGCAAAAAATATCACTTCACAAGTGGAATTTCGCACATTCACGCCTGTAATAATTCTGCGAGGTGTTCCCATAGAAGTGTGACTTCAGACCACAGTGGTGGCGTTGACAGGGCTAGAGTGCCTCAGTCAAAGCCTTACACAACCCGGGAACAGGAGCCCGAATCGCTTCAGTGGACATCGGCGGCAGCAGGTGCTAGTTACCCCACCAGTGATTGAGTCCTATTTACGGCCTCGAGGTATAAAAGTACACGCCACGGACGACGACTTTAGCAAGCTCGATGGCCCGACAACTCGGATGGTAATTACATCGTGACGGGTTGTGTCGTACGTGTGCCCGGCCTGGACCACGGGACCAGTCGCTTGTAACTGCCGCGTACGAACTACGAAAGGGCTATAGCGAGGTACGTTTTCAGGCAAACATAGGGGCGAAGGTCGGAGAAGTCTCAATTCGGTGCAGGCTGAGTGAACATCCTCCAATAAGCGAGCTTCATTTTTATACCTTAGCTTTCCTCCATTCAGCAAAAGTATACCAGAATCCAGAGCTAGCTTTCTGAGTACGAGTCTGCACTGGAGAAAGAGTCTGTAGACTTCTCTAGCCGAAACGACTCGAGAAATGAGCGTGTGCCCTGCACCCTGAGCCGAGAATTTTAGCGCCAGGTTAAAAAGCACTTGCACTTGAGGCTAATGTGCCCATGAAAAGTAACACTGCGTATCCTGTAGTATGCATGGGGAAGAAGCGTGGAGACATACGAATCTGCTTCATTAGGAGACAGGTGAGCGCAATCGTTGGTGTGCTCTCTCATTACTGATGACCGCAACATCATGAATCAACGCGACCTGATGCTTTTTTCTTCTAGTCTATATGTTCCATGAGAACCGCCTTTAAAGAAATTTAAATTACGCACCAATATCTGACCCATGTCTGTTTCCAGTATCGGATACATGAAGTTATTATCCCAGATATACCAGACCAGAATCTGAAGGTGCTTATATAAGTTCAGATGTGATCAGCTATCGCGTATACCACACCATATGTGACCATGTATAATTATGAGGCGCGTTCTGCGTTCCGTATATTCCGTGCTTCATATATGATGAGGTTTTATATAGATGGGTAAAATATCACCACATATGACGCCATATATTTAGCGTTCCTAGTATTCCTTACTCCTTACATTACTTCTAAGGTTCCAGGTATTGCAGCGCTTTTTCGCGTATGATGCCTTATAAAGTGCATTTCTGATATTCTTTGCTGTTTATATAGCATAAAAGCTAGCAAATATTGCCCTATGTGATCAATTGACATGGCGTAATTTGTGGTGTGTTCCGCATGGCTCCTCCTTTTTATCTATGCAATTCTTTGGATTATCAGATTTACCTACGCTGTATAATTATGACACTGCCATGACAAAAAGGACTTTAGCTTTGAGGGGCTTGCTATAATTGTTGACCTCAATTAAAAACTTATATTGTCTAAATCAGAGGCATGAATGACTGTAATTTAGTAGAGGCGAATTGGCAACAGCATTTGACACTTTCTACTATTGAGCATGGTAAAGGTTTCAGCATACCCACGTCTCTCGCTGTATTATCCAAAATGCTAATGCAAAAAAATAGACAGTGGCTAGATTGACGAGGCAATTTTCGGTATCCTACATGAAGGTAAGTTTTCATTTATTATTAGAGTGAAAATTGCTCTCTGCGACAAAAAGAAACTGGAAAACCGAAAAGAGAGACAGGCTCCAACGTTGATGGTGATCGTTCTTAAACATGCCATATACCGCAAGAACAAGTTATGTTGATTGTTTATGTTGCTTCTATGTGTCATCAGTTCTTTTTTGTTCGTAAATCTTAGTACACAGTGCTTGCGCTCCATCTTCCTCCATCGTTTAGCAATGCCTATGAAATATCCGGGGCAGACTTTCGGGCAGTAAAAAACAGAAGTCAGCGCTTGTCTTCGTTGTTTCTGGTCCTTGTCCCGGTGTGCGATGTAAATCGCAATAACATGTAACACCAACTAGCCCGGTCTAGCTAACACCGTTGCTTCGAGATATGTTCATGATTCCAGTACAATATAAGAAATTTTCGGGAATATACTTACGGCCGTGTGTGTTCCAGCCTTTGCGTGCCAACATACAAAGGCCGCCACGCAATGGAAATAAGTATAAAAAATGACTAAAAGCCAAAGTTATGCGACTTCACCTAGTTTCCTTATGCCAGCGCCCATTTCGGGAGGCTTTTTCAAATGCTGGCATTCGGCACATTCAAACGTCCGCTCTTGCTGTCCTGGTTTTAATAATTTCATTTTATTATCGCTGTGGACCATGGCCCTTGCCCTTTAGCAAGCATGGTCTTGTCCCTCTCTAGAGAAGGGGACCTCCCATTGACTTCTTTTGATCGTAATGGATGGCGCACATGGCCAGAGGGCCTCCATTCTTCACTTACCTCGCATTTTTTTTCCTGCGCTAGCGAAAGCGGTTGAGAACGGTTTTAAAGTCAGACGTCCTCTGTAGGGACGTTTGTGACGTCATCGCGCACAGGGCATTCAGTGGCTAAAACTTTTTTTCACAGTGAATGACGTTTCCGTGGTGCACAAGTTATGTGATGTTGTTCTGGTTTGTGAGCACAGAAAGTGGGGAAAAAAGAAATGACTGCATAGATTTGCAGTGTGATCATTCCCTAACGGTGCGAATTCGCTGGCAAACGGAGGATACATGACGGGAATCGTTAGGAGGTTTCATGTAAGGCTAATATACATTTGATTATTTGTTCACTCTTTCTCATCTCAAGCTTTCTACTTGCGATTCAACCAGTGCATTTGCCGGCGTTTCAATTGCTCATTTTTGCTGGCTTTGGCGTGTGGCGCGTTTAGTGGAAGTGATGCGACCGATACCACCAGTTATGCAGTCATCACGTCCCCTAAAGCTCATCACGTCCCCTAAACTCACGTACTGGTTTTCATTGTCAGGTGGCACTGGATGATGAACATATGTCAAGTCACAGCGTATGAAAACAATAGCCTTGCTGCATTGCCCCTGGGTGGAAGACGTAATGCACTCATACCCGGACAGTCTGATGGGATATGACAGGTTTGGCTCACAAATGACAATAATGGGAAACTGATTTACGAATACAAACTGTCGAAAATCGGACATACGCGACTTAAGTCCTCTGGCGTTCCATACAAAGACAGGTGCATTCTGGACCTCCTCTCTGAACGATGACTTCCGGCGGGCCATTGCTTTACCCTAGGGCAGCAAGCACTGGACCCAGGGCGTCCAGCACCTGCAGCGCGCTCTGCGCCGACGGGGTTTTCATGTTGCTGAGTAGAACTCGCATAGCATCCATCAGTGACCGCAACATTATTATAACTTGGCGATCATCAGTCGTCGTTGGAGCAGTGGTTGGTGAGGGTGTCGATGGAGGTGGCATTCGAGGTGTCTCCGTGGCAAGTTGTGCACTTGGAAGTGCGGGCCACTCTTCGGGATGATCGAAACTTGACATTTTGAGACTTGACTTGACATCTGGAGAGGGAGGGGGGTTGTACTCCGATTACGGCTGCTTATGGCGCGGCCGGGCGAGCCTTATCTTGAAAGCGATCTTCGACACGTACAGAGTCTAGGCATCTACGTGCACCGAGGGCCAATAGCTTTGTGTGCTCTACTGCGCGCATATGCATGCGCGCTACCCACGTTCACGAAGTGAAACGTCACTTTAACAATTTTCTTTAATGAAGCGAGCAAACCAGCAAAATGAATATTGTTCTGCCGCATCGCCCTGACACAACCGAAGCTGCTACACTTTCTGAAACGTCTGCAAAGGCAGAAGAGTGCCGCAAGCTTGCCCGTACATTTACTTCCGAAGATATTCAGCGTCTGAAGCACCAACCGGACAACACCGCCTCGTGCGCTATATATCCCTGACACACTCGTCTGGCTTTGGGTCCCTGCCGCCTGCCCTGGTCTCTCACAGAAACTGATTTAGTGAACCAGAGCCTCAACCGTTTTATACGACAAGCGCTTCCTGTCAATTACATGTTGAGCTCCTTGACCCATCTTGGGATAAGCGCCGCGGAGGCCACGGAATTGCGGATGTTCAGCGGCTAAAGCCCTACTACAATCCACCTACCTTGTCCTGCCCATCGGTCATCAAGTGGGTTCCTTTTACCCAGGGAGGCAATTGTAGGGGAGAACGATCTGCGAATCGATAGTAACTGTAGTGGAGTGGGATATGTGGGTCTGGCTGAAGGAAGATGGCGACCAGCTGACGCTGGGTGCCTGAAGCGAAAGCTGAATAAGCCACTGATTAGAAAAATCTATGAACTTAATGCATCTAAATTATTCTTCAGATCGACAATTGTGTACTAACCGAAGATTCTATATGTCATTTACTACGCTACGCTGTCATATCTCATTACTTAATTTTTACTTGCACAGATGTGGTGTTGCCGTATCGCCTTTATTTTACCTCTGCCATGAATACGCAATCTAGCGATCCCTTTGTTTAATCGTGCGGGCGGTATTATACTCAAAGGGAAAGTTGTCTGGAAATTTGGGTTGGTATTCCATGGCTGCCTTTATACAATAGTGTTATATTTTCAATTCGAGCATTGGTATTTGGATACAGCCGCACGAACGTTTGTCGAGCCATTTATAATTACCTTTGTGGCACAGAAAGATTACGTTAGTAATATTTCATATTTTCGTTTAATAATTTATTTCTCCTGCAATAAATTAAACAGACTGATATGATAAGTTATCAAGAAAGAATATGCGGAATAACATTATTATTATTATTGATATTATTATTATTATTATTAATATTATTATTATTATTATTATTATTACTATTGAAAACTTACCTTACTTTTTTTTATGTTGACCGTTCACTTTACTCTAGGTATTTTTGTTAATAAGTTCTTGTTACTCTACCTGTTTATGCGGGGCTGATACCTTATTACATAATATTTCACTTTATTTATTATCCATTTCATTCACATCTTCGGTTGCTTTTTCCCCTTATCTTTTATCATAGTGCACCTTGGTTCGCGACCTGTAGGATCATGCCAATAAATTAGAAATCATCATCATCAATCAAAGTTTCTGTGACCTGTCGCAATGGTGCATTTTGTCGAGGACTCCAATAAACAAAGCTCATCTTAGACTATATAAATAGCCCCACCTTTTTAGTGATATGCTTTAGGTACCGCACAGACTCCTAAAATGCCAGTGTCTGCATTTATTAAACAAAATAAAAGAAACAGGCAGCAGTGCACATTGTGCGCAGCATAAAATATTTCTTAACAAGTAAAACGGTTGCTATGAGAGCGTGTTCCTTTAGGAGTAACGAAATTTAGCTGTAGGGAAATGTTTGTGGTATGCATGTTATTTCCTAACTTGTAGAAAATGCTGCTAATTGTGACCTTTCTTTAGAAATGCCTAAAAATGTTTTTTTGCAATGACCCCATTTCTTCAGCAAGCACATAAGTTTTCCTGCACATCAGTCCTAATGGTGCGACTATTTTCACCAAATGGTCGGCCGACTATTTAGCCAACAATGCCGGCCATCACAGCTCATGAAAAAAACCCAATTATCTAGTAATTAAATAACGATTCCCTACCGGCCTACACATTTCAAGTTTCCTTGCACTTCAATTATAAAGTAGCCCCTATCCCGCCAAACATTGAATTCACGCTCAGGTTAGTGGGATAGCTTTGCAAGTTTTTTTTTTTTCATATATCGCGGGGAAACAACCAGAATATGCGAATTTGCCAATTTGTTTCATATCCTATTAACAGTTGCAGTTGTATACCTGCCCACACCTCAGACGGACCTAATTCACGCCAATTATCAGCTTATTCAACGGGTTCTCCTCGTTTCAAGGATGAACCATTGAAAGCGATAGCAAGGCTTAGGTTTCCGCTGAAACGCCCCAGACGGTCTTCTAAGTACACGCTGGAACGACATATTGGCGGGACGCAGCCCGCAAGGCAACTGCTCTGGCGCAGCGGCAACAGCGCCATGGCAGCTTTTCTGCGTCTCACAACGTTCCCGCGATGGGGAGTGCTACAACCGACGTTACAATTAAGCCTCACACCTCAATAGTGCACGATATTGGGAGGAATTTTGTAGCCTGATGTACACTGTGCCTTCAGCTCAGGCCACTCTATGTACCACGGTGTGCTATGCACACAACGTCTCAGCAGCAACGCTCCTTTTTTGGGGCTTTCCAGTGCTCATGCCAGCCGTGCGAGGCACAACGCTGCCCAGGCTGCGTTACGGAGTCTATTGAGCAGAACATGAGGGAGTGGCCACTTGGCTTCCTTGTTTTCGCAGCAAAGCGCACTGCCTGTCTATCGCGGCTCTGGAGACGGCTGCACGCACAGTCCAGAAATGCGCGTTGATACCTTGTAAGCACAACGACTGTGGCACCAACGGCCATGGCACGAATGCGCCGCGAGCGTCTTTTTAATTGATATCGCAATAATATGCGGAGTAAACCTGGCGCGACTTAGCATGAGAGCATAATGCGGCGAAGCAGGAAGAGCGCTCGGAGCCAGGGGTAAGGCTCGCGCGATGAGGAAAGCCCTCAGCGACGTTACAGGCTGTGCACCTCGGTGGTGCACAAGGTCAGGCAAACAGAAAAGCATCGGCGTTAGTCAGTGCCTAATGAAAGAATTTGATGTAAATAAATTAACGTTTATTATCCCTTTCGCTAAGACCCGTTTGTTCAGCACGCACATATGCACACATCTTTTCAGCAAGCACTATAATATGTGTGGTCGCAACGCTCATACGAGTAGTGAAAACGAAAACGCTTTCTTTACTCCGTCAGAGTGAGTAGAGCGGGACGGTGCGTTCACTTGGATTCGCCGATTTGTCAGCGAAACGCATTGCGTGTCTCTATAGACCTTCAAACCCACCATGTTCAAGCCTCGCAGTGCGCGTTGATACCTTCAGAAGTTCAGATCATTACAGTGGCGGCACCCACGGTGCAAACACCCCTCTTGTGTCCCCATATTAGATTTTGTAGCGTTAGCTACACTGGCCTAGCCAAGCCCGTTTCGCGCGGCACATCAAGAGCCGTGCTGCGCATGCGCAAGGATCAGTGATGTCACACGGTTTGCGCACCGGAGCCACCGGAGCCGGCACCTCTCGCGCACTCCGCCGCCGCCGCGCGCGACTCACGGCCGCCGGTCTGCGCATTCCAGAGGAGTGACGTCGTAGCCGTGGTAGACGCACTGGCGCCGGCGCGCGCTCGCTGTGCAGTCGCCGTCTGACACTGCGCTGGAGCCGCTGCGCTTCTGACTGGCGTTTGCCAGTGTGGTATAGCCATGGAGAAGGCGAGCGCAAATGCTGCTCAACAGCGCAGAAGAACGGACAAGCTTGACTCATCGGATCCCGAAGTAGTTGCCTGGCAATTAGCGGTTGAGCGTAGGAGACAACCAGGAAAGCTAAGAATAATCAGCTGAACCTTTGCTAACGCTACGTATATCCTGGCATAGCCGAGCTAAGCCACTGTTTCTAAAGCAAGGCCTTTTGTTTTTTAAAAGTGGCTAAACAGATGTATTTCGTCCTGGGGGGCCGTGTCATTGTGACTGCGCGCTGCGCATACACAATGATTGCTGCCCAGCAGCAACTGTCACAGGCGCACATATAGATGGATCTCTTACAGAAGTTTGAACATCATTTTGGTCAAATACACACAGTGAGAACAAGGTAACTTGATTTGTTCAGAACATTTTCGTGAAAAGTAGACACCAATGTTGTGGTCTTAAATTCTACCACCAGAAGGGCCAGCTGTGCAATGCTCTAGAGTTTGTAGGTAGAACCCCATGACAACAATATGATGCATGGTCGTGTTGCTAGCAGTAGGATCATGCGTTGCGTAAACGGCTAGGCTATACCTTATTACTTTTCTGTGTTTTGCCAAAGTGACACCATGCAATTCTGTAGATCTCCGAAAGCCTACACGCATACTCTGCTGTCGGAACAAAAAGACCTGCTATTCTATTTGCCTTCTTGCAACGACGTGCGAGAACTGAAAACATTTAAACCATAGAAATGCGACGTAGTCGCCCAAGTATGTAATAGGAAACAATGGCACAATGAAAATAATTCATAAAAATGGATCGTCATTCTGCTGTTTTTGTCACTAAAGATACGATGACGCATACATATCCAATGTTGCCACAAATGTTCATGTATAAGAGGTGGAAACCATCAGCGGAAATTATAGTGTTTGGCAGCCAAGAATACATTTGACGGTCTCAATATGCTGTCGTCCAAGACCTTTCTACTGTTTCTGTTTCTTGCTCTAGTGATCATGTGAGTACGCACAGAGTGACTAGATTTTCTTGGGCGCTATAGATAAGACATCACCAAAAGTTGTATAAATATTGCTGCATAATGATCTGAATTCAGATACTGATTTTATGCATGTTATTTCAGTGGGGTTGTTTTTTAACTTGCTTTACGAGGGTCAGGAAAAGACGATATTCTTTAAACAAGACAATCACCTTGTTCAGAATGAGGTAACGTGCCGATGAAAACGGTAGTATCTTCTTCCCTAGTGTAACTAATAAACCTGTAAATGCTATTGGCACCTTTTTTCAAACGTGTCGGTAAGCTGAGGTGACGACGTCACTAAATTCACAAAATAATTTCCTCCAATGTAAGCGTTCTTGGAAAACTATAACAAAGACTAACACGGTGTAACCCACCAACGAAAACGTTTCGTGTTCGACTAGTGTCTGTGCAGGTGAGGAATAAACAGTGAAATATATATGTATTTTATATGTTATAAATATAAATGTATTTAATATTGCGTTTGAAAAATGTGCATAGTTACAGCTGAAATTCTGCGTTTACTTTAGCTTTCAAGAAGAAAACTTTCCTACACTTCAAAGAATCACGAGTATATAACTTCATTTTTCCATACAAAAGACGCACTTGGTGTACGTTATACCTGAAACTGTCCAGCATTGGGCGCTCGTGAAAGCAAAAATAAAAATATTGAACATAATCTTGCACATTTAAACATGGCGATGAAAATTATGCGACCCTTATAACATACACAAACATACACAAATAGTATGTTTCAGCCTCTCGATGCACCTGAATGCTCCATGCGGTATTCATTTGGCCAAAAGCAGTGAGAATTAAGGGGAGTGGTGCATCGATTAATGTGAACGTGTCCAGCCGCTCCAATATGTACGCCATTCTACAGTTCATATGCCCTATAATTATCCTCCTGCTTTCTAAACCTTCCGGTAAAATAAAAAAGTCACAGGCCTGCGCGGCACACGCAGCACAGTCACAGCGTAGGCTGGTGGAGCGGCTCAAGAGTAGTTCCAATTTGGGCACCACGCACAACAGGGTCTACGTGGCAGTCTGTTCACCTCGTTTTGATGAGAAGGATCTGAATTGCCTGCCCAGTCTCGACAGCGAGCTGCGACTTGTAATGCTCTCTGCACAGCAGTCTGCTGAGCCCGATCAAGCCTTACAACTGCAACTTACATGTCGGTCACGCTGCGTTTGCAGGCATTTTAAATAGATGGCACCACCATACTGGCGGAGGCTGGAGATCGCGTTTTTTTTTTTTTTTTTTTTTTTTTTTTGTGCGCCTCGTCTGAATGACATCTCGTCACCTGCGCCTGCGCGCGATGCGTTTACAGGTGCCTTAATTAGATGGCGCCACCATACTGCCGGAGTCTCGGATCGTTTGCGCATGCTTTAAAAGGCATTTTTCCGGCGCCCGAGAGCAAGCGCTCGCGTAGCTCAGTGGTGGAGTTTGTGGCTCACACGCAGCGGGCGCGGGTTCGATCCCGGCGGGAACCAGGTACTTTCTTTGCATTTCCAGTGATAGCGGTTGCGGTCGCCGGACGCTTCGGCGGAGGCGGCGGCAGCAGTGGCGGACACAATCGCGAACCGAAACGGCTATCCGAATCAGCCCATAACAGCTTACGTTGTAAAAGACGTAGTTTCACTCGATAGGCAAAGCATCGATTGCGATAGCAAATTAGTGGCAATCTATACAATGTAAGGATAATAGGTTTATCGGCTGTATAAACTTGTAAACATGGGCATACTAATTGAATTAAGAAGCCTGGTGTCACGCAGGCACAAGCAAATATGAACGCATGTTACTCGATGGCCGCAGAAACTCGCAGTCAAAACGCTGTAGTGAGTCAGCGCAGCAGCAGCAGCGAGCGAATTAGCTCGTGCCGGCGCTCGCATCACATCAATGCGACCTTAGCCGCGAAAACACAGGGAAGGCGGAGTCTGCCCCACCGCGGATGGCTTTCAAGATATAGCCGATAAAATGTTTGCGCATTTAAAATGTAACATATCATCCTTTTTTGTATTTTTTGCAGACCATTGTTGGGGTGTGGCAAGCAGCGCACTGCGCACCAGGCACAAAAGAAGAGGTAAGTGATGCAAGAAAGTGCAGAGTCTGGCAAAAATAAAAATGTGGTATCACGACGAAAAGTAGCGCGATAACTGCGGGAGAAAATCGGGCGTCCAGACAGAGCTACGCGCCGCAACCGAAACATGATACTGGGAGTGAATGGTGGCTGGCGCTTTTTGCGCCACCTGTGCGCGCTGGGTGATTGCGGGGGGTGCGAAATTCAGCAATACATCACAAATGCTCTCACTTTCATGTGGTACAAGAATGCATCACACCGTGTCCCTAGTGGCCACCGGTAACGCAAAAAATCGTCGGCAGACACGTGCTTCGGGTATCGCGTTTAAATCGCTGAGAATTGTACATACTGGCGATAATATTTTTTAGCATCTTTATTTCTGCATTTACTAGGTGAAACCTTGCGACAGAAAAGAGGTGCTCTATGGGGGTGGGGAGGGGGACCGGTGCTCGCTTCTTCCTCGACGTGGAGTGGTCCCAAGGTCGGCTCTGAAAAGAGGTGGCCAGGCCCTTCCTTTTCCTTGAAAACGTCTACAAAAGCACACCAAAGCTGGAGTGAGTCCTTGGGCCCGATGTGCGATGGCGGGTCGAGCCTGGACTCCTGCAGGTTACCAGGTCCGTTCCGGCCCAGGGAGTGGAGTGTCCTTTCTCGGATAATGTCAAAGGCAGAGCAACTCCACAGAAGATGTTCGGCCGTATCTCTGGCCGGGCATGCCGGGCACTTAGATCTCGGGTATGAGTGCGGGATTCTGAGGTGTAGCGCTGGTGACAGAAACTGGCCGGTCTGGTCTCGGCGAAGAAGAACCGCCCCTATCCTTCGAAATGCGCTGCGTGGGCGGCGATATAGTTTCTGAGGATTTGCCAAACGCTGGAGAACGTTGAGGCGGTAGCACTGTGCGCGTCGCCATGTCTCGGCCCTATCCATAGAGGGCGACGTCGGGGGTGTAAAGGCGGCAGGGGCCCAGGAAGCGGAAATGACAGTGGATGCAGGTAAAGGCGCGGAGAGAGCTACAGCGCGCGTGGTACGGTGCGCCTTTTCGTTTCCAGTCATTCATGTGCAGGAATCCATTTCACAATTGTCTTGTAGCCCTCCGCCTGCAGGCGACGGACTTCAGCACGAATGATCTTGAGGACGGCATAGTCTGCTCCCCCTGAGCGGCAGCCGGTGTAGGCTGCTTGCGCGTCAGTATCAACATAATAGGTACAAGGAGCCGGATCCTGTATTTCTACGGTGCGAGCGATGGCAAGGCGTATGGGTATGAGTTCATGATTAGTGACAGCGTGTTCCTCGGGAAGCCGTTGGACTGCAGTGGTGTCTGATTAGGAATCATGTCAAGCTATGCCGGCCCAATTCGGAGACTGAGCGGCAAAGTTTCTGTGCAAAGTTGAATGGCCTCATCTTGGGCTATCTCGCATGAAATCTTCGCGTGGCGTTTTGCGGCAGCTTTACGCGTTTGTGGATTAGCGGAACTCGTGTTTTTGGTAGTGGCATGCCATCTACAAGATCGATAAGTTCCCATGATGGGGCAGGAGGTGAGTGACTCTATATTACGGACATTATAGCCTAATGAACGCAGGATCTGACGGCCAGCCGCAGTTGTGGAGAGGTGGGCACGCTGGCCGTGCGATTGCTGCTCGGCCACATCCTGCAGGGCATTGATTCTACTACATGCCTGTAGATTAGCTATAGGGCAGTACTGTGGTAGGCCAGTAACCAGACGCATCGCCTTGCGGTTTATGTGCTCAAGCTGAAGGAATTGGGTCGCGTTAAGTCGCATGTAAGGATATGCGTATAAGATTTTCGGTGCTACGGCTAATTGACGGAGCCCAATTTCTTTAAGTCCCCACCCACGCGCAGAGATAAGGGAGACGAAGGGACATAAGGTTGCGTTCGGCCTCGGCTAGCAGCCGCGGTCCGTTAATGAGAGCAACCTACTCGGTTTTTTTTTTTTTTTTTTTGCGATGAGGTTTGCTTGCCGCAATCCCTAATGTAATCGTGGATGGCGTTGAGGCCTGCCTGAAGGGCTAGTTCTTGCTCCCCAGGCGCCACTGAGTTGGCCCACAGGGTTATATCGTCCGCATACATGGCGTAATTAAGATCGGGTATCGATGTCAGCATTCGTTGAAGGCCTGACATGGCAATGTTAAAAAGAGCGGAAGATATGACAGCACCTCGGGGGACTCCGATTTCATTATGCTGCCCGTCACTGAGCCCAGGGGGAAGATCACCGTTGATCCAGTGTTCATTGATCGCTTTCAACAGGGCAAGTTTATACGGTTTGGTAAGGTTCAGAAGCGTTGATTAACGTACTCCATCCGGTCTCAGGGCGCTGTTGTGGTTGGAGTCATACAGTGCTGCTTCTAGTTCCTCCAACGTGAAGGGGACGTCTATTCGTGTGATGTGCCTGCAGGCAAGGCACCCACATCTTGAGGTTGGAGAAAAAAATTACACCATCTTCCCGTAGGGGAACCCTGAGTAGTATGCGAAGCAGCCATGGGGTCGACTCAAGCTCCCATTAGTTTTCAGTTCGTCGTTTCCATTAGGTTGAGGTACGTAGCTACCGGCTTCGCGAGCCCGAAGTTCGGTATCGGCCTGTCGCCGCTGCCGCTTCGTGGCAGCGGCTCGAGCCCTCTTCTCCGAGGCGCTGTCCACGGAGCTGACACTGGCGTTGACGCTGGCGCTGTCCGTGGTACTCATCGCGGAGTTGCGGGAGGAGAATGAGAGGAGCGGAGCGCGCGCACGCGTCATTATACCGCGAGCTACAGTGGCGCCCCCCAGCGGAGTAT